>NC_064628.1:451899519-452201519 GCF_023864275.1 Schistocerca cancellata | reverse complement strand
TGATGTTCGAAGATGACGGAGTTGTCTGCAAGCAGGTGCGAAGACCTCTGGTGGAGTTTGCTGTTGAACTGAATATACCTAAATCTACTGCACATTAATAGGACTATAAATCCCGTATACTGTCACCGGAAACGTTAACTGCCGTAAAACTCTTAGCAGTAAGCATCTAGAGCGAGGTGTAGTAGAATGCATAGGTCAGGCACAAATTCATTTGCGTGGATTTTTAAGGGGTATGTGATCCACCCACTAAGAAGTGAGTGTCTAGGAGTCGAGTGACAGCAAATCCCATCGGTATGTCACCTAGAGACTATGGCACAGCAATTTGGATCTAAGTGTAAAAGGTAGTAAGATGGCTGCCCTTTCTGGAGGAAACAATGACGCTGATTTGTTCCCTCTTGTACTTTTTTGTTAATTGGCACTCGATATACGATAGTTGGATAAAAGTGTAACTGGTGGGTTTGCTTCTAAATAAATAATTACCAACACACATAAGCGTACTACCCTCGCGGATATACTGTGCTCCAGACGGAATTCCGTATCACGGTCGATTCACTATCGAACAGAGCGCGAGGATAAAAAATTAGCAATCTTCCTCTACTCTTGCGAGATTGTTTCTCCATTCTAAATGATTCAATGGGTAGGGTATTAGAAGCTCTGTGATACTATTAGATGTTTGCTCAGTCACTATGAATAAGAGGCAGTGATGTGTGTTAGGGAAACTATGGTCTGCTGTTATTCACAAGGCAGACATGTTTCGGTTTGCAGAAAGCATTTCACCTCAGTGCTCAAGAATCTCACTTAAGCCAGAACACTTAGCTTTCGGATCCAGCAGAAC
Source organism: Schistocerca cancellata (assembly GCF_023864275.1). Lineage (NCBI taxonomy): Eukaryota > Metazoa > Arthropoda > Insecta > Orthoptera > Acrididae > Schistocerca > Schistocerca cancellata. Next base: position 452,200,684 of record NC_064628.1, on the reverse strand, counting down.
GGGCAATGTCATCGGAGAAACCAGCGCTAGGGTCAGGGTAGAAGGACTGTCCCCTTCTAAGTTACTCTTTTTACATTCTATCGCTTCTTCCTGCCCAGGCACAAGCTGTCTATCGCGCAAAAACGGACATAACATAAATAAAAGACGCGTGGACTTTTTAATTTAATTACGCCGGTTATTCCTCGACAAATATGTGAAAAAGACGATGTGGCGGGAGAGTTTTGCTACTGGGAACCTATGGTATGCTTTGCGAAACGACACGAAGCTGGTGTGAGTGTGGACCTGCCATGATTTTTCGGACGCTGTATACATGTAAATGATAATCACGCTAGTCGTCGCATATGTAATGCTGCTGGAAGTAAAGTTATTGCGGTTAGTGTTCCGATATATCACAGACATGTGCGAGATCTGATCAGCCTACTATTATGGTAAATAATTACGTATGTCTAGCCGTAAGTGGTGACGGATTTGCGTGAGGAATTGGGATCACAGCGCATTGATATGTATATCTGACCGTAACGGGTGATAGACTCATTTCGAAAACACCCGCTTAATGTACCAATGGAAGAGTTCAACTGGATCTGCTATATTGTACAAACTGGGCAGGCAATACCGCTGTATCATCATGAATACGCAGAAGATTCTCTTATCGGCTCCCCTAAGTAGATCCTCATATGTTCTTCGCAGCACTATCGACTGCGATGTTTACAACTGTGCATCACCTCATGACTTTTCAACCCTTTCGTATGCGGTGCTTTACAACACTTACACTGGCGTCCAAAATTAAAGCGACAAACGGAAATTTTTCAAGGTTGCGTACATTTTGCCACAAAACAGTATTACCAGGTGATATCGAAATACAAACAATGTAAAGAATACAGAATGCAAACAACTGCAACATGCTTAACAGCAGAGGAACATGTTCTTCGTTTTTTCCAACTTTACAGATTTGCACACAAATTCTGACAACTCATTAATGTGCTCACCATGAGGTTTGACCAACCCTGGCAGCAATACAGGCCTGATAACGACGGGACATTCGTATCCATGATGTGAATAACATCATGAATATCATGTTGAGGCAATGCAATAACGCCCATTCTTTTTGTGGAGCTGCTCGCAAGCCTTGGAGAGTGGTTGGTGGATGCTAACATGACGCAACCCATCTCCCTAGCGTATCGCAGACATGCTCTATGGGATTCAAATCGGGAGAGCGATCAGGCCACGCTATGTGTGCGGTAGCTTCCGTTTCCAAGAAAACATCAGCCACTCGTGCTCTATGAGGTCGAGCATTATCGTCCATCAATACTGTAACACCACAGCTCTTATGCTGTATGGATTCATTTTGCTTTTATTTTATTTAATGTTATAACATTGAGTATCTGTAAATGTGTTTGATTGAACAGATAACACAAAATTGTATACTCTTTTCTTTGTCAAACCTTTGATGTCGTGATTTGATTCTATGCAAAGTAGTGTATCTGCAATTTATATTCTTTGTCCCATTTGGAGGGAACAAAACTTACTGTATATGATTGTAATTTTGTGTGAATAATTTTTTTGTAGAGATGTCAATATGTGTAAATGTTTTGTTTTATTTAATGTATTTGGTTGCTGTTATGTAAATTGCTGATCCTCACTTAGGGCTCTTAGTTATTCTGTATGTAAAAGGTATAGTGGTTCCCCTCGGGAACGGAACTGTGTAGCGCGCGCAAATTGTGGTTGGCCTAGGTGGAAAAGGTGGAACTGATAGTCAGTCGGAGACGAGCCAGCAGTCGGAGACGAGCTACGAGTCCGTGCACTGCTATTATAAAGGTGCATATTGTGCTGATTCAGAGAGAGGCTTTTCCTGCTTCTTTCCAAGGCCTCGGATGGATGGATAAATAGCTGGAACTATTCTGGAATTTGTATGAATCATCGCCACGAAGAAATGATAGAGTCCGGCAATTCTACTTGCAATTCCACCTAACAACATGCAGTTGCCACCACATTGCGCAATCATTACATCGGAATACTATAAAGATGTACAGTGAAGGATCAGCTTAATGGATGTGCTAATGTGCTGAAATATAAGGTAATTTGTGTCTGAATTTATGTACCTACCTTGATTTTCTCCTCATCATAACACCTCTCAGGTTCCTTTCCGTTTGAACTAAAGTAATTACCGAGTGTCACTACTGAAAGAACATTTATGACCAGAGTTTTGTTAATTAATGCCTCTTGAACTTAGTAAAAAGAAAGTTAAAGTTAATGTGGCAATAGAGTGAGTTAAAATAAATATTATTTTTCAAAATAATTTTCCTATTAAAACTGCTATTTAAAGTGCTGTTGCTAACTTCAATATTAAAAGTTCTTAAGACTGAGGCTTATAAGGCAAATGATCACATTATTGTCTGTAGTAAATTCTAAAAGGTGAGTCAGTTTCTTGCAATTTGGTCAGTATTGTGTTTCGCTGTAGTAAAAGTGAGAAAGCTGCAGTTGTGAAACAATATATATTCATGTTTGCTAAGTGTTTGTGTATCTTGTGTATTAGAAGTGTATGTTAATAGTAATGTTATAAAGACCATTCACTTTAAGTAAGCCTGAAAGTAATAGGGTGTTTCGGTATCTCTTATAATTTAGCAAATAGTTTGTGCTGCTCCAGTTGTTAGCTTCAATCTTAAAACATATGTGTGTCAGAGTTCATTGCACTCGCGTGTGGCTAAGTCTAGGTTGTGTTTGTCCATTATAGTTACTTATACCTACTTTCATAAACGAGAACGTTAATCTTTCTCTTGCCTAATTAGGCTGGCGACCGTTTCCCTTATTCTATAAACAGTATAGCTAGGCAAAATTTTGTTTGTCACTATTCCAATATTAACGAAATTCTGACTTTCATTTCCGATAAGCCACCTCCGTTAGGAACAATACGGTCAACTTAACAAAATTCCTCTCAGAGGGTAACACTGCTCTGTTGCTTTGTGCCATAGTTGCTTTTACAAAATAGTTTTATGTCACAACCTGTTTCTAGCATTGAGGTTATGATACAGTAGTAGCAGACATGAGTGTCAGGGCGCACAGCACCTCACCTCGCAACAATCGTACATGAGGTCCTAAAATCTCTTCACGATTTCTGATTCACCTAAGCAATTTCACGAAGAGGTGTTCGAGTGGTCAACATAATCCCTGTCCACACTATTAGCGATCCTCCTCGATATCAGTCTCTTCGCACAATGTTCGGGTCTCGAAATCGTGTTCCACATTCCCTTCAGATGCGAATGTGTCGAGAATCACTCTCCAGACCAAATCGGGACTCATCTGTGAAAAGAACATTGGCGCACTGTTCAACTATGCAGATGGCATGTTAACGACTCCACTCTAGACATTCCCTTCTATGAAGAAGCGTCAGAGGCACACATACAGCAGGTCTCTGACAATAAAGGCCACTCTGTCGAAGCCTTCTCTATACCGTTTGCCTCAGTACAACACATCCAGTGGACGCTGCGGGGCTAGATGACAGTTTCTGCTCAGTAAAAAAGCGGTACTGTCGTGCCCTTGCAGCCAAATAACGGTCCTCTCTTTTTGATGTGACTCGTGTTCGGCCCTGCCCTGTCTTCGGGATACAGTTTCGGCCTCTATAACATGTCGCTACATCCGAGATACAACAGAACGATTCACGTTAAGCCATCGAAAACGTGAGTTTGCAGTTGTCAAAAGTGTTCAAATGTGTGTGAAATCTTATGGGACTTAACTGCTAAGGTCATCAGTCCCTAAGCTTACACGCTACTTAACCTAAATTATCCTAAGGACAAACACACTCACCCATGCCCGAGGGAGGACTCGAACCTCCGCCGGGACCAGCCGCACAGTCCATGACTGCAGCGGCTGGACCGCTCGGCTAATCCCGCGCGCGTTGCAGTTGTCCTGCTTCCAATCCGATGAACGTCTTCACTGTGTCATACTGCACCGCCTGTGACTGTGCACAAAGCGATTGTGGATTTGGGACAACCCAGCAAACACTACTTTGTTTGATAGGTGCCCTGACGTCATAGTTTTCGTCGTTTTCCGTTGACCGAAAAGACGTATACAGTGCAGAACACGGCCATACGCACATCTGTTGACAGTTTGTATGATTATATCGTGAATTAGACACAGTATGGGGAAATAGCGGTTTGTTGTTTTAATTTTGGACACCAGTGTATTTGAGAGAGTCTCGCAGGGATACAGCACCTTCAGGAAACGCTAGCTGAAAATACCTGCAGTCTATTCTAGAATCTGATTGGCTGGAAGATCTAAACGACAAAATAATTTCCTGGAACAGAGGAAAATCGAGACACCTAGCCAGAGTGAGTGTGGACATATCGTAATTTTTTCGGACCCTTTATACATATAAACGATAATTTCATTATATGTGTTGGAGTGTAAATTTACTGTGGTCTGTGTTCCGACATATGCAAAGAAAATGATGTGGGTGGGAAGTGAACAAACTGTGTGCAGTCGTAAGGGACGTATAGATTTCACATGTAAAATTGCGATTTCTACGCATATTCAGCCATAGGAGTACGGAAAATTTGACGTGGAAAATTATGTCTAGTCATAAGGAGGATGTAGATTTACATAGAAAATTGATATTTCTAGAGCCACAGTCATCATGAAGAAGTATTTCTGATACTTCGCTAGTTCTTGAATGCTATATAGGTACAGAATGAGGTTTGGCTTGCTTTCGACTATCGTGCCTATTTGAGACAAGCCGTTACATGTCTCTCTCTCTCTTCGTCGTCGGTCCAAAAGTCCGAGAGTTCCAGAAGCCTCTTGTTCGATTGTGAGGTATCCTGGCACCCTACATATTTCTCGTCTTTATTTGGTTGAGAGAACATCGCTTGTGATGTGTTGTTTGCATCAAGATGGTGAAACACCGGTGGCAGAGGCATTTCCTAGTTCTATGGAAATGAGAAGCACAGTCGATTATGAGCATTAAAACCTTAAATAATTTTGTAAAGTATAAAGATGATCTGCAATCTGTTATGTCATTAACATTGATATTCATTAAAAAATATGAGTAGAGCTACCAATTTCCTCTATTTTCGAGTTCACACGTAACAGTCTTCACAGACGAGATAAGTTTGTGGTTATTCAATTATCTGCAGCATATCCCATGCTAACGTTTCGGCTCTCTAGGTATACAGGGTGATTTTTTCCACCGTGTACAAGCTTTAGAGATCGATCACTCAGAGAATACGGAACAAAAAGAGTCTTCTGAACTTATGTCTGGAAATGCAAGGTTTCCATGCTAGAGACCACTTGTTCAGTCATCCTTTGTTACAGAGACTGCGGTCTAATACGCACTGTACCACACCGGAAATGCAAGGTTTCCATGTTAGATACCATTTATTCTGTCATCCTTTGTTACAGAGACTGCAGTCTAATACGAACTGTACCACACAGCCCTAGTTATAGTTCGTGTTGAAAATTGTTTCCATGTGCCTCAATGCATGCATGTACTCGCCGCAGCATGATCTGTCTCACACGTTCACATTGACCAGGCTGCATCCGAAAAATGTCAAATGCTCCAGTGTCTCCACATCTGGAATGGGCTCTGCATACACGATACTTTTGAAATGGACCCATAACCAGCTACTGCACGGGTTGAGAATCGCTGAACGAGCACGCCATGCAACTGGACCCCCTAGTCCACTCCATTGATTGAGATGTGTCCAGACGTTAATGGCAAAGTGGGCCAGAGCACCATCATGTAGCAGCCGCATAACCTTACGAATCATCAGTGGCACTTCTTCCAGCATGGGAGGAAAAGTCACCCACAAGAAACGCCGATAGTTCCAGCCTGTTAGGCGATGTGGAAGACAGGTCCCAAAATACGATCGCCAAGTATCCTGGCCAACACATTCCACCTGCACTGATGCTGATCATTCGCTGTCACTGTACCATGGGGTTTCTGCATACCATCCTTCAGATGACTGTTATGAAGTTGAAGATAACACTTTCCGTAAAGGCGGCCCATCTTTGAATAGTATGATATAAATCCCGGAATCAAGGTTGCCTGGTGAAGGAACCCGCGACAAAATTTCTCCTGATGTAGAAAGTCTATCGCTAGTAAGCCCTGCATAAGGTATAAGTCTTTTGTCTTTTCTCCTGAGTAGGACAGTGCTTATGGTTATTAGTTACAAGACTTAGTTTTTTCTTTAGCGGTTTTCTCGTCTGTAGGACTGTGCAACGAATTGCTTTGTCTTTTGAAACATGTGGCCTAACGGTGCAACGTGAGCCGGCAGTGAGACTCGGGGCACCTGGCTAGCGCAGTGTACCATCTCAGAGCTGGTAGTGGTGGCTGATGCTACGGTCGGTGCCGGCCAGTTAACACGGGCGGGGGAATAAATTGGGGCACGTCCAGAAGACTCTTACAATCCAGGTGTTTGAGAGTACAGTTTGGACATTAATTTATGGTGTGGCGGCATGGAGATGCGTAAAATTCTGTGATGTTGGTTATGTTACCCTCATACATTCCACACATGAATTTGTGATGATTTCTTTCCAAGCATAATACAGTAGTGAACTCTGTCTCTCAGTGACAAGGAGCATGCTGCAACATTGGCAAGGTGTGTCCTTCGCGAAAGTACGCTGTTGTTCTAGACTGGCGACAGCTTCTGTTTGCACACATCCATCTATACGCATGAGGTCAAGAGCATATTTGTTTGGATCATACAGAATGGACCACGTCACTCTTGTGAAATCATAACAGGACTCCGCATGCCGCCTCATGCAGGAGCCACTTGGAGTGCCATGCTGCCATGCTGTAGTTCTGCTGGCGGCCGTCAGGTAGCGAGGCAGTCGGCAGCGCTTGCTGCGGCCTTGCTGCAGGCTGCAGTCTCACGCAGGGCAATGAGGGAGCCACACCGCCGCCCCAACAAGACTGAAACCCGCCCCCTTCCCCCCCCCCCCTCCCCCGCAAACCCAGGACCTTGTGCTGAGCCACTCTGTGCAATAAAGACACGTTACGAGTGTCTTGTGTAATAATAGTAATTTCTAACTTCCGCTGTGCTAGCATCTGCTAATTTACAAAGCTTTCAGCGTTGTTTTTCCATCTCACAGCATACAGCTGTAATTTAAAGATGATGTGAGGTTACTTTTTGTGCAGTCGTTTTCTTAGCACAGTGTTATTATCAGTAGCAGGTACGGGTCATTAGATGATTTAACATCACTGCAGTTCCCGGTGCTGCATAATTTCTATGCGTATATCAGTTTAGAGGGTTGTTTTAGTTACTGCTTTAGATTGAGTCTTTTTCCTGCCGATTCACATGTGGAGTAGAGCGTTTTATTTCTACTTGTAGGCGAAGGGAGCGTCTTTGTAAAGTCACTATTTGTTTTGAGTCCGCCTGCTAGTAGTTTCGAGTAGTACAGTGAATTTTTTTCCAGCAGAAAAACACTAGTTGTGCGACATCGTCAGTTTTGAGCTGTGTTGCGATTTTAGACACCCATTGTGCAGCACTATGCATGCAGATGGATAATTAGGAGCCATCTTTAGTTTCCCTAACCTTCCTCTCCAGCAGCTCAGCACAGATTGACTGTTTTCTGCCATGTCCAAGAGAGAGGTGGTGGTGGGGGTGGGTGACATCATCAGAGTGAGGAAGGGAGCGGGACCTCCACCTTACTGCACTCGCTGGACAGTGTGGCTAAGGTGTTCAGCCTGACTGGGTTGCCTCCAAACACGTCTCCGACGACTGTCTGGTTGAAGGAATATGTGACACTCATCGGCGAAGAGAACGTGATGCCACTCCTGATATTTTGTTTTTGTGCTTTGTACATATATGGTTGTTTTAATAAAGTAAAAAAAAAAAGCGGCCGTGCGGTTCTAGGCGCTACAGTCTGGAGCCGCGTGACCGCTACGGTCGCAGGTTCGAATCCTGCCTCGGGCATGGGTGTGTGTGATGTCCTTAGGTTAGTTAGGTTTAAGTAGTTCTAAGTTCTAGGGGACTGATGACCATAGCTGTTAAGTTCCATAGTGCTCGGAGCCATTTGAACCATTTTTGAACCATAACACTTCCTTGGGGAACGCCGGCTGTTATTTCTGTTTTATTCGATGACTTTCCGTATATTACGACGAACTGTGACCTTTCATTCATATTTCATAGGGAGTTTGGTTAGAAGACGCTGTGAGAAACGGTGTCGAAAGCCTTCTGGAAATCTAAAAATATGGAATCAATTTGACATCCCCTATCGATAGCACTCATTACGTCATGGTATAAAGAGCTAGTTGTGTTTCGCAAGAACGCTATTTTCTGAATCCGTGCTGACTACATATCAATAAATAGTTTTCTATCAGGTATTTCATAATGTTCAAATACAGTATGTGTTCCAAAACATTACTGGAAATAGAGTCAGTGATACGGGTCTGTAATTCAACGGATTACTCCTACTTCCCTTTTTGGGTATTGGTGTGACTTGAGCAATTTTTCAGTCTTTAGGTAAGGATCTTTCTGTGAGCGAGTGGTTGTATATAATTGCTAAATATGGAGGTATTGTATCAGCATACTCTGAGTTGAACCTGACTGGTATAAAATCTGGACCGTAAGCCTTGCCTATATTAAGTGATTTAAGCTGCTTTGCGACTCCGAGGATATCTTTTTCTATGTTTCTCATCTTGGCAGTTGTTCTTCATCGGAATTCAGGAATATTTACTTCGTCTTCATTGGTGAAGGAGTTTCGGAAAATCGTGTTTAATAGCTCTGCTGTAGTGGCACCGTCATCAGTGACTTCACCGTTGTTATCGCGCAGTGAATATACTGACTGCGTTTGGTTACTGGTGTGCTTTATGTATAACCAGAGTCTCTTCGGGTTTTCTGCCAGATTTCGAGACAGAGTTTCGTTGTGGAAATTATTGAAAGCATCTCGCACTGAAGTACGCACTCAATTTCGAACTTCTGCACAACTTTACCAATCTTGAGGATTTTGTGTTCTTTTAAATTTGGGATGCTTTTGTCGCTGCTTCTGCAACAGCAATCTGAATAGTTTTCTGTACCATGGGGAATCAGTACCATCATTTATTAATTTATGTGGTATATATCTCTCTATTGCTGCTGGTACTATCTTTTTGAAATCATTCCACAACTTTTCTACGCTTACATGATAGGATCGGAAGGAGTGCAGACTGTTGTAAAACTGAAAATGCAGGATGCTACCGATATACAAATGTTTTGTTGAATTTTATGTAAATATTTGTGATTTATATGGTTTCTTCTAATAAGTAAGGACATTGCTTCACTGAATGTGTAAATTTGGGTAGGAGTCTGTTGACATTTCATTGTATTTATCGGTGACTTACTGAGAAACTTATAAGCTCTGGGAGAAACCCAAAGGAATTGTTATTTGCATCGACTAGCAACGGTAACAGCAGTGCTTGTGCGCTGTGAAATCTTTAGGTAAGTGGTTGTTGCGTGGAGCGTGCGGAGAGAAAGAGACGGGTTCCAGCACTTGTAGTGTGCGAATGTGTGGTGTTACACTCTCGCAGTAGAGTGTACCGTTTCGGCGGCATTATGTAAGCGCGCCGGCCAGATGTCTAGTTGCAGGAGTAAGGACAGTGGACAGGCAGAAGAGGCTGTACTAATTACGATTGCCCGTTCCTGTAATTAGCCACGCTCCACAAGATGCTACCGTCTTCAACAACAGCAGCAGTTCCAGCAACACAGATTCGTTGTCGGCTCAAAGTTTTGTCATATGCACAGCACTGAAGTAAGACTGTTAATTGGTAGAAAGTATTAACGGCTAACCCAGCAGCAGAACTGAATGTGATTTGATTGATAAAATTTATTCAAATAATAATCAGTTAAACTCAGGGCGATTGTGTCCTCATTGTCCTCAGACATTATTACCAAACAGGGTCCTCGTTCCTCCTTATATGCTAACCGAGTGTCATAAGAAACAAACTTGAATAGTTACAGCCAGTTTATTAATGAATAATTTCACTTTCAACAATTTTAACCTCAGTCTACTTTCAATTAACTTTTCAGTATGTGAGTAAAGTAAAGTAATTTCATTTTTCAAGTTTGAGAATCAATCACCGGAAAAAAATCCAAATCTAAAGAAATGCACAAATTAAGAGTGCGGAAGTTTTATTTATTTTACATATAGCTTGGAGCACATGGCTGTTTAGTTTGGTATGTATTCTATTATTTATTTCTCTTCAAGTCAGTAAAAAAGGCACAGTTGTTCAGACAATAAGTTAAAATGCAATTTGCAAAAGAAGTAACTGCAAAGTAAAAAGTGCTTGCGTTTTTCTAAATTTCTTTCATGACATTACGTTGAGGTCACTGAAAGTCATTGCTCACGTAACGAAGTTCAATACTAACACACAGATTAATTGCAAATTTTCAAATCATTACTCGATTTTTTTTAACTTAATGACAAACATAACGTAAGAGTGACTTCTCAGTTTTGTTCAGCATTGGATACTCACTTAAACCTTTAGTTGCCACGTCAGTGTTTAACAATACATGTTTTTTTCTTTCCCATCATCTTGTACAGGATTTTGGATATAAATTGCCCTAGTGGGCTGGCGACCGTTAATTATTTCCTTTCGTTCATTAGTGTAAATTTTGGATTCATGAACAGTGGTACCCGTTTTCCGCTCTGTGTTGTTAGTGAGTGAATGCACAAAATAACTTTCATTTTTCCAAACCATAACCCTGTTCGGTTTAATTGTTGTTAGTTTTAGTAGACTTTTCCATCAGATGGGTCTGTTGTACACTCTCCTCCTACTTATCGGTATTATTTCATCTAAAAAGATAGCCTTATCTAATTAATGAAAATCCATTAGGCATACACGCGATCCACGTTCATATTTTATATCGTAAGCAGGATATGCCGAGCAGTAAGGGGGAGGTTCCACTGCCTCTTAAAAATGCGTTAAGAGCATTTTATCAGCTTTTTTAAATATATATACTTTGTGTTTCTTTTTTATGGTTGTAGAAGTACTGCCTTGTGGTCGCTAATCCCCGCATTCATCACGATATTCACTATTTGTCCAGGATTATTTGTTGCTGAGAGGTCAAATATACTTTCGCACCCATTTACGCTTCGAGTGGGCTCATGAACTAATTGTTCAAAATAATTTTCTGAGAAAGCATTCAGTACAATTTAGGATAACGTTTTATGAATGGCGCTGGCTTTAAACATATAATTTTTCCAGCATATCGAGGGTAGATTAAAATCACCATCGACTATAATTGTATGAGTGGGTTAACTATTTGAAATGAGACTCAAGTTTTCTTTGAACTGTTCAGCAACTATATCTTCTGAGTCCTGGGGTCGGTAAAACGACCTAGTTAATAGTTTAGTCCGATTGTCAAGTATAACCTCTACCCACACTATTTCGCATGAACTATCTACTTCAGTTTCACTAAAAGGCAAACTACTTCTGGCAGCAACAAGTACTCCACCACCAATTGTATTTAATCTATTCTTTCTGAACACTTTTAGATAGAAAAAATTTCTGCTGAGCTTATTTCCGGCCTTAGCCAGCTTTCTGTACCTATAACTATTTGAGCTTCAGTGCTTTCTATTAGTGCTTCGAGCTCTGGTTCTTTCCCAACATAGCTACGACAATTTACAACTACAATACCGATCGTTTCTACAAGTAACTCACTGTGTTTTACCTGCCCCCTTTTATAAGGACACCCTTTCTGTGGTTCCCTGACGCCCTCTAATCGAAAAACCTCCCAGTCCCTTCCACACACCCTCCGCTACCCGTGTAGCCGCTTCCTGTGTATAGTGGACTCCTGACATATTAAGCGGAACCTGGAAACCCACCATCCGATGGCACAAGTCAAGCAATCTGCAGCCTACAGACCGGCCTCAGCCTCTGATTCATACTCTCCACTCGGCTCTGCACCGAAGGACCACTGTCGGTTCTATTGACAATGCTGCAGATGGTGAGATCCACCTTAACCTCGCAAGTGAGACTGGTAGTCCTTACCATTTCCGCTAGCCGCCCAAAACGAGAGAGGATCTCCTCCAGTCCAAAGCGACACACTTCATTAATACCGACATGATCCACCCTCCACAGTTGGCTGCACCCTGTGCTCTTCACGGCATCCGAAAGCAGCCTTTCCACATCCAGAATGACTCCCCCCTGGTACGCACACGGAGTGCACAATGGCTTCCTTCCCCTCTTGGCAGCCATGTTCCTATGGGGCCCCATTGCGCGCCTAACGTTGGAGCTCCCATCTACTGCAAACCCACCATCTGTGAACCCCAGAGTTTGCAGGCCAAGACGCTTCCTCCGGTATAAGGTGGACTACTGCGTCCGGCACAGAGACATCGTCAGCCGCAGATAACACCCGAAACCTGTTCGTCAAACGAATCAGGGAGGCCCTACGATCAGCTCCTTGGAAAGTTTTTCGCTGCCTGCCAGACTTTGGAATGATCTCCCACTCGACCACGGGTGAGAGGTCAACCTCCATGCAGGCTGTACCCAGAGCAGCCACAGCAGTGTACCGAATGGGGGACATTTGGGACGTGCTCGACGTCTCTCGCATCCTCGCGTCCGACCCCCCACAGTGGTGCCCCTTGGCAGCAGCCTCAAGCTGTGTGACGGAAGCCAACACAGCCTGGACCTGTGGGTGAAGGGTCGCCAACTCAGCTCGCATCTGTACACAGCAATCACAGTTGCTATCCATTAAATGCAGTCGCTCCCATTTGAAGCTCCTCTATCTGACACTCAGTTATGTTGGTGATTTAATTTTGGGAAATTCTCTTCATCTGTAACAATGCTGTAAACAGTTAGCAGATTATTACTTTGACTTCAGACTTAACTATTTCCCTTTCATCAGTATCGTCACTGGACGGATTTCCTTTCTTCATGTTTTGAAAGGATTAATGTACGAAATTTGAAACAACATCTGGACGTCATTATTCTCATTACTCACTGGTTATTTTACTGACTCAACTAATGAAACATACAGACATTCAACAAAATCACAGATTTTCACTCTGTTAGTTACTGTGTCATTTGCTGTCCTAACCGATGAAGTGTGCCAGATACCCAAAATTAATCTTGTTTGTCGCTGTCTAGATATTCTCACTGTATTCTCTAAGGTATTTGCCATCATTTTCCTACTGTCGTTAGCTTGAAACTATCTTTTCTTAGTTGATAGGGTTCTCTTTCCTTTTCCTCGCTCGAAACCAATAACGACTTTTGCTGTTTGCCTGAGTACCTTCGTTCATAATTGTCGTTTCTGTTTGTGTGTATATAATCTACATTTTCTACGATGCTATACCTTTTATATAAATTAACTAGAGGACCCGGCAGACCTTGTCCTGCATGATATTTCAAGCGATTAGGATATTAAACAAAGTGTGAAATGAAAGACAAATAATATAATAATTTCATTATTCTTTATTTTGAAATTTTTCTAACACGTGAAGTGATATCGTGCCTATCTATTGCAGGTTTCCCTGGCCATAACGCAATTTTAATTTCATCCCATTTTGGATTACACGTAAAGGTACAAGTCTGGTCGTCCGTAAGCGTGCAGAAGTCATGGCGTCTTGAATATATTCTTGCATATGACGTGGTCTACCAATATACGATGATGGAAGAATATATGAAGTACCGATGTTGTTGAAAAACGCAACGTCACCTATCGTGCTGATTTAAGAATGTAAGTTTTCCAGGCCTCCACTTGAATTCATTCACAAAAATTCATTCAAATTGATCCAGCCGTTTAGTTGCAGTATAGATAAATAACCTAGATACTGACTGCAGCGCCATCCTCCGGGCTGATTTGTGAATCTAAACCATCCACGGCGCCACCCAAACGCATACAAAAAAATTCATTCAAATCGGTCCACCCATTTAGGAGAAGTTCAGTGACACACACACATACAGTAGAATTATATATATAAAGATATAGTACATCGTTCTTAAATAAATTTTTGTAATCCATATTTATGATTTTCTGTTTGCTTAGTCTTTTTCTTCCTAGCTTTGTAATTATCTTTACTCCACAACTTCCGAGTTTATGGAACTTGGAATTCAAAAGTCTTTAAAAACTGCCAGATTCTGTACAATTTTTTTATTTCCTGATAAAACTGAGTCACTTTTGAGTTTCATTTGATATTTATCCTTGAAGAATGTGTGGTGGTCAAACATTTATTTCTTCTCTACAAATTGCAGCAGTGTACAACTTTTCTTTTTTCTGGCGTCATATCTAAAAATTTGCCACTAGGGAAACGGTCTTTATTGTCTGTCTTACTTTCATATTGAAACGTGGAATATGCTGCAGTTCACCAATTTCTGTAATCCTTCGAAGGTGTCTTCTGACTTTCCATTAGAGTGAAAGCATATTGGTGCATAGACTTGAATAATTTTCATCGAATATCTTTTAATAATTTTAAAAATAAGTCTGGTTGTTGTGTCTGGGAGTCCTTACACACGTCTCTAACACACTTGTTTATTTTATTGTTATTTTATTAAATAATCAGTAGTTTACTGCATGAAGCATGAAAAGGAACAGACTTTCTGGATAATATTTATGTCCTACGATATGACGCACAAGAATTATTGGCCCAGATGGCATTATTACGATACGAGCAAAGTAACATGGCTTATTCCGCAGAGATTACTGGCAGTGAGCGTGACGGATTCTGCCTATTCCTCTGCTCCCAACAACCCCTGCAAAAACTGCCGGTTTACACACCGCTTATAGTAGATGGCACCATATCAGCGTATGTTATTGCTGTTTAATTTGCTTGGCGTCTTGCGTGTGCCATTTTATCTGTTGATTAGACGTCAAATGCAACGGAAACCGCCATTAGCTGTAGCAATGTCATTATTCTAGTGCCACCTATGTCAACACGGCGCACACTTAGAGACAAAGACGCACGAGTACATTGAGCGTTGGAGACAGGTGTGGGAGTAGAATACTTCAAGGTCCAATACGTCACCCTACGGAGATGTATATATAAGCCACATCCAGCGATTATGAGACATAGACCAGTTCCGACCTGCAAGAAAGAGGCACGAGCTAACTCAACATGAAGGGTGAGTAAACACCTCTTATCCTTTGCTAGACTTCATTGCGAAGTGTATATCAGAATACACGTGTCATTAGTGGCTATGTCAGACATGTTCATTCAGAGATATTCAAGATTAGCATCACGTAAATTTATCCATCTTAATTCCTTGTATCTATGACAAATTATAGTAGAAGATCATCAGTAATATATGCTCAAATTGGTCATGATACATTTTAAATTCCGTAGTTAAGTTCTACAAACAACTTGTTGTTGCTGTTGTGGTCTTCAGTCCTGCGACTGGTTTGATGCAGCTCTCCATGCTACTCTATCCTGTGCAAAGCTTCTTCATCTCCCAGTACTTACTGCAACCTACATCCTTCTGAATCTGCTTAATGTATTCATCTCTTGGTCTCCCTATACGATTTTTACGCTCTACGCTTTCCTACAATGCTAAATTTGTGATCCCTTAATGCCTCAGAACATGCCCTACCAACCGGTTCCTTCTTCTTGTCAAGTTGTGCCACAACCTCCTCTTCTCCCCTATTCTATTCAATACCTCCTCGTTAGTTACGTGATCTACCCATCTAATCTTCAGCATTCTTCTGTAGCACCACATTTCGAAAGCTTCCTGTCCAAACTATTTATCGTCCATGTTTCACTTCCATACTACGAGACAATATTATGTGTTCTGTAAGTCCTTGTAATTACGTTTCCTGCAACCATGAAGAGCCTTCTCCACATTTCTTTGGCATCTATTTTTATTCTAATTCATTAGGTTGTAGTACTACACTATAGCGGATTATAAGAGGCAGCTGCATTTAAGAAGGATTTGTAATTTTGAAATATTTTTCTATCACACCGAACCCTTGAAAGCTTGGAATCACTTTTCTGCTTGATCACATAATTCCTCGGATGATATATCTTTCGGTCTTTAAATTTTGCCCACGGATTAGTTCTAAAATTTAACAAGCGAAAACTGAGCCATACTTTCGTAATGGCAGCAAAATATCGATAGTGCACTCTACAACAAATGAGTTCTATTATCTTTGGGTTGGCCATAAGATGCTGTCATGGCATTTCGGATAACATCTGTTATCAGAGGGTCGTTACGTTTGGGTACACAGGAACTACAGTAAGTGGACAAAAATATAGAAAAACCACGAGACAGGCATGCTTGAATGTAAATACAACGCTAGGCAAGCGAGCAGATTGTGCCGTTCTATTTTATCGTGAACGGCACCTGTGTACTTAATGTCCCCAGAAAGTTGTGGCAGTCGGGATGAAAACAGTGTTTTGTGTAGTTGAGAGAGCATAATGTCGGAGCTCAGTGCATTCGAACGTGGGCAAATTGGTGTTGATCGTATATTGGGCGCGTCTGTAACAAAGGTAGCCTAAGTGTTTAGTGTTTCAAGAAAATGGTTCAAATGGCTCTGAGCACTATGGGACTTAACTGCTGTGGTCAACAGTCCCCTAGAACTTAGAACTACTTAAACCTAACTAACTTAAGAACATCACACACATCCATGCCCGAGGCAGGATTCGAACCTGCGACCGTAGCAGTCGCGCGGTTCCGGACTGAGCGCCTAGAACCGCTAGACAACAGCGGCCGGCGTGTTTCAAGAGGCAAGGTATTAAAGGATTATGTCGCATACAAGGAAAGCGGAACAAAATCATTCACTGTGTCGCAACGTGGATGAAACTTTGTATTGAGTGATGGAGACGAATGGTCATTGAAGCAACTATTGTGACGAAAAATAAGGGGACTTCAGCTGCTAAAGTCATTGACGAGCTGAATGCCGTACTCGCGAACACTATCTGCACCAGAACAACATGAAGGGAGCTCCAGCAGGGAATAAAAGAGTGAGCTCGAACTCCAGATCACTCATCAGTCATGAAGATTCACGTAATAGGAGAACGTGGTGCCAAAGTCACAAAACCTAGACAACGGAGCAATAGTTGAGTCATTTGGTTGGATGAGACATATTTCACATTTTTTAGAACTTCTGACCGCGTTTGCGTCCCAAGAGTGAAACACGGTGGGGCTTCAGTGCATATTTGGGCAGCCATGTCGTGGTATTCCAGGGTCCCCATGGTTACTCTGCATGGTTATATCGCGTTCACGGATTAAGTGACCATTGTGGCTGAGCAGATCCATCCCATATCGCAATATTTGTTCCACAGTGGCAATTCTGTGTCCCAAGACAAGGCCGCTGTTCACACAGCTCGCATCGTCCAGGATTGCTTTTGTGAGCACGAGGATGAATTGTCGCATCTTCTTCTTCTTCTTTTTATTATTATTAATATTATTATTATTATATTATTATTATTATTATTATTATTGGGCCTTTTAGTCTACTTCGGAAAGAAGGGAGCGTGACTGCTCTACACCTCCTTCACCGCTACCTGAACTTGTCACTATTTCGCAGGGAGAATGATATAAGATTCCCCTGAAAGCCATACATTCCCATTCCAGTGCTGTGTCGAATGCCAACGGTTTTCCTATGCCGTATTAGGGATGATGATGTGATTTTGGTGTTTTCACA
Organism: Schistocerca cancellata; assembly: GCF_023864275.1. Classification (NCBI taxonomy): domain Eukaryota; kingdom Metazoa; phylum Arthropoda; class Insecta; order Orthoptera; family Acrididae; genus Schistocerca; species Schistocerca cancellata. Next base: position 452,183,135 of record NC_064628.1, on the reverse strand, counting down.
TTTTGTCTGTACCCTGTATATTTCACCATCTAAATCTGAACGATTCGATTATTTTTCTCCTTTTTGAAAACTGTGTGTAACTGATCTTTGTATTCGATGTATGATGCTACTACGGCACGTAAAATAACTTTCTGCCGTGAACTTTTTCAGTGCTGGCGATCCTGTTTGCTCTGTGTACATTGGCAGCCCTGACATTGGCTGACCCCCAGTGTCCTGCCCACGACGGAGCCACGCCCAAATACTTCCCTGACGAGTCGGACCCGAACGGCTTCTGGGAGTGCAGCAATGGTGTAGCCATTCACGAGAACTGTGCTCCTGGACTCGTTTGGAACAGCAACATCAACGCCTGTGACTGGCCTTAGGGGAACAACTGCAACACCTGAACTGTCTGCTTGCATGTTCTATTTGCTGAATACGTCGTGTAAGTTTGTGCAACATGTCAAACGAAGACACTTCAAGGCGAACCTGAATGTTTACAGACACTAATGTTACATAAACCAACAGCAAAGTTCATGGTGAATAAACAGTTATTATAAGGTTAGCAGATGATTTTATTTAAATGTTTTCTGCAACATTTTAAAGCAACGAGGACTGAAACATGAGGCGCCGCCTCCCGTCAAAAACTGTCGCAAAAGAAAATTCTGTTAATTAATAGCAACTCCGGAAGAAAATAAAAAATGGTAGTTTGCTTAAGACTGGTGTTAGCCATAAGTTTACAGAGCCAAATTTTAAGCACATTACCGTACTATACTACAAAATACGCAACAGCCTTATCGTCACCAATATTGTGCAAATGAATTCCGTAAACAACAGCTTCAGGAGATGATTTTCAGATACTGTGCAACAAAACTAGAAAGAGATATACACATTATGCACTATTGACTGCCATCTTAAAAACGAAGCACTCATACATTCAAAAGAAATATTATGGCCTACTATTTGATGACAGGAACAAAATAGTAACATGGATTATAGTTTGTCGTGACTGTAAAGTACAAGCACGTCTTGGGGCTGTTTCGGTTGGTAGCCCTTTGAAAATATCTCTTTTTCTGTGTGATACGTTATTCGAGCAATGAGATAATAACCATATCACAAAAATTTCATCAGAAAAAAATTTAAAAAAATATGTCTGCAGCATATTTACAAATTGTAAAAATATGCAGCGTTGTCATTTTTTCGTTTTGTCACTTTTACTGCTCTCTTTGGTTGATGAAATTTAACACTACAAATCACGAACTAACGAAATATAACTTTCATAAATTATCCTCTGAATGTTTCAGTTTCCTGTAATAACTAACGTACACTCTGAGATCAAAAGTTCTAAGACACGCTAGCATGTTGTTTCAGTTTATCGTGTCACTTTGCACATTAACTCGAAACAGTGGTGCTACTTTTCACTTCATTGTTCATGGCTAACTCTCTATACACTCAAAACATGAAACTTTCAGAAGAAAGCGTAGGATACTCACAGTTCTAGAACACTGGATATCACTCAAAAACTTCTAAGACATCAAATTCGGAACAGCCTAGATATTTTCAAAATAAACGGGAACATTCGAAAATTGTAAAACATACTGGACGTTCGAGCACATTGATGAAGCTACATTATCATTTTAGTAAACCTGAAAGCATCCCTGAAATCTATAGAATATTCCTTGACAGAATTAATTTATTTCAAGAAGATCTTCATTGATAAATACATTCCCACTATTGAATTCCTCTGAGAAGAAAAGATGTATCTCAGGCTTTAGCCGTTCCTCACCCCCCCCCCCCCCCATAACATTCACATCAGAAATCCAATCTTTCTCATGCAACTGAAATCTTAAGGAGCACATAAACACAAACACACACGAGAGAGAGAGAGTTGGTAGTCGATCGTCTGGTGAACGGAGATAAACGGATTCTTGGGATGTGCAGGTACACTTTACTTAACAGAAATGTTGCAGGGGTGTTTCAACGCTAAGCATCCACCACTGTGCAAGAGATGTATCACACATTAATTAATCAAGCGCTGGAGATAAAGCAACATTATATGAAAAGCCTTGTCTTGTATTGAAGTGCTATGATACCATACTTAGTCTCCTCCCCCATAGTGCCTCCATTGGGCTACTTTCTTCAGCACACACAAGCGTAAGCAATTTCACATGTCGCAATAGAGACGGGCAAGAATGTTTCATTTCTGTTCACTAAGTACGTAATTTCGCTGCAGCCCTCATCAGAGCTAGTCATCACTTCATGGGACTCAAGAACAGAGACAAATAACATTTTCCCGAGGCGTACAAAGAACGCTACTCCCTTTTTGCTATAGAGCAACATTTAGATTCTTAAAATTGTCCCCAAAGCACACCTAAGACGAAAAAAAAAAGATGCACCGCAAAGCTATTGTCCGAATGGTACGGAAATTGGTAGATGTGATGTATATGTGCAGAGAAAAATATGATTGCAATTCCAGAAAAATTGAATAATTTACCCGAGAGAAAGAGGTTCACACATCGAGCAAGTCAATAACGCCTTGCTCCACCCCTCGTCTTCATGCAAGCACCTATTCGGCTTGGTATTGATTGATAGTTGTTGGATGTCCTCCCGAGAGATATCGTGGCAAATTCTGTCCAACTGACGCGTTAGGTCGACAAAATCCGGAGCTGGTTGGGGGGCCCTGGCAATAATGTGTGGGCGGGCATTATCTTGCTGAAATTGTAAACACAAGACGACTTGCCATGAAAGCCAACAACACGGGGCCTAGAATGTCGTCCACGTGCCTCTGTGGTGTAAGGGTGCCGCGGGTGACAACCAAAGGGGTCCTGCTACGAAAAGAAACGGCACACCAGACCATCACTCGTGTGTGAAGGGCGACGGTCAGGTTTGTGTCCCCGAGTGTCTGAGATGTCTCCACTTCGCTGGTCATCTGGCTCATTGAGAAGCGGAACTCATCGCTGAAAACAATTCTACACCAGTCAGTGAAACTCCAAGTGGAATACGTGTGTGGAGACGCTTAGGACAGCCTCGGGATACCAGCCTGATTGTCGCCCGCCATAAGGCTCGAGAATCAGTAGTGATGGTCTAGGGTGCCATTTCTTTTCATAGCAGGACTCCTGCCATCTGCGGCACCCTTAGAGCACAACGGTATTTCGATGATATTCTACGCCTTGTTTTTGCCATTCATGGCAAACCATTCTAGATTTCATCAAGGAAATGCCCGCCCGCACACGGCGAGAGTTACTACTGCTTGTCTTCGTGCTTACCAAACCCTACCTTGGCCAACAAGGTTGTTGGATCTCTCCCCAGTTAAGAACGTTTGGAGTATCATGGGCGAAGCTCTCCAATCAGGTCAGGAGTTGGACGATCTAATGGCGCAATTGGACAAAATTTGCCACTACATTCCTCAGGAGGACAGCCAAAAAAATGAATCACTGCCTAGCCAAATAACTGCTTGCATAATGGCAAGAGGTGGAGAACGCGTTATTGGCTTGCTGAATTTGTTAAACTCTTTCTGCTGAGTAAACCATCCAGTGTTTCGAAACTGTACTCATTTCTATGTGTATCCGTGTATATCTACCGATTTCCGTCACATTCGGGTAATCTCTTAGTGGTGCATCATTCTCTCTCTCTCTTTCTGTCTGTCTCTCTCTCTCTCCATTTTTTATTATTTATTCTTTTTCGGTTGCCACTTACAATCATTCTAACTACTTGGAAACGCCACTGATCTGTAACAAATACATTACTTTCAGATGTCTTCATTTTTTAAAATAAGACAAAACAATAAAGCTGAGATCAGGGTAAAAGGAGTATCCAAGACACTGAAACTTATCACTGCAAAATTGATTATAAATCTTTGACTGATGCATTGGACTACTGTTGTAATGAGAAACCTAACAGTCGTAACAGGGCTACAACATATCGTATAAAGAATCTATTTTTGCATATAAGATACAAATATCCAGTGCGTTTTGACAAGATTTCAGACACAGGAGGACTCGTAGTTGCCTGTAAAATATCATGTGAACTTTAGTAAACGAAAAGATTGTCAGTTCCTCAAACAAAAGTGTACGCCGTTATCTGTATGAAACAAGGCACGATTATAAATATGTTTACATGAAGATACACGTTATTACTAATTGCAAAATAATCTAATAGCTAATCCAGTCGCCGTCATTACTGATTGTAGCTTGGAAGCTTTTTGTCATGCTTTTCAGGACATTTTCTGCATATTCTCTCGTTAACGATCTTAAAATCATGATTTTATATGACAGCTACTTCAAAGTGTATACTGGCTTTCCTTTAAGCTTCATCTAAACACACGCCAAACATTTACACTGTATTTGCATCCGGAAACATTGCATGCCAGTCCATCTTGGACACCCCATTGTCTTGTTTCCAAGCTGTACATAGACGGCTGAGATATTTCGGATCATTGTCCTCTTGAAGCACCCAGTTTGTCTCGTTCAAACCAAATAGTTTCTTCACGGATCTCAGAAGTCATTCTTTATAAATATTGTACATTTTTCAGCGTTTAAATTGGCTGTAAATAAGTGCAGATAGCCGAAACTGCCACCGACAAAACAGGACATCCAACTCTCACACACTGTGCAAAAGAGCATTGACTAGAGACTCGAGACCGTACCAGAGACGTCGCTGAGGACTTTACAATTAAAATTATGCTGTAGACTTTCTTGTGGAACTTACTGTATACGAGGGTCATTCGGAAAGTAAAGTACGTTTTTATTCTACCGAAATTTTTATTTTATATTACTGTATTTTTCATATAATTTCATACCTAAGCCTTCTACATGCTCAGATGCCACCAGGTTGCTGAAACACTGTGTAACGGCTTCTTTAAGTTCATCATCATTTCCGTAGCGTTCTCCACTCAAAAAAACCTTTCATTTTGGAAAATAAGTTATAATCACCTGGGGCTAAGTCTGAACTGTACGGTGCATGTTGAAACATTTCCCACTGAAGCCGCTGAAGCAAGTCATGTGTCGCTCCTACTGCAGCCAGAAGAGCATTTTCGTGAAGGACGATGACTCGACTGGTCAGCATTCCGCACCGCTTGTTTTTAATGCCGCGGAGAAGTCATTGAAGCGTCTGATAGTGAGCCGCTTCAGTTCGCAAATTGTGAAACGCCTGTCGTCTTGGATTTCTATTTCAATATTTGCCTTAGTCGGCCAGTCACCATTGAGAGCCGGCCCAAGCGATCTTCGTCGTAAACATTCTTCCGTGCGCCACTAAATATTATCCATCACTTCCGAACGGCGCTTCATTCATCGCATTACTGTAAGCCTCAGTTGTCTGTCCTTAAATTTCGATGTTTCGGACTTTTACGCGTTTAAAACAGTAGATAGCACTGCGCACCTCAAACTATGAGGGGGGGGGGGGGGGGGGGTCGTCAGCTTCGGCCTACTTCGTCACCCATCTTAAACTCGCACAGCTAAGTAGTACTCAAACGAATTGGGTCGCAGCTGCCGCCAAACTGAATCCGTTGAGTACAAAGCATAGTGGTCGGTCGGCAGTTTACGGGGCGGGAGGGGGTGGAACTCGGTCACGTGTTAAAACAAAACGTTCTTTACTTTCCAAATGACCCTTGTAGAAGGGTGAAGTACAAGATTCCCCCATCACACCTTCAGTCAAACATGTCTTGCAAGTACTTGTTCATCTACGATTTATTCAGTTGATAAAGGTCTTTATCCCAGTGGTATAGTGATCGTACACCGCGAAGAAGAAAGCCATCTAAAATCACAGAAGAGTGCTACAGAAGTGTAACACATGAAATCCTCATGGTAGATACAGTACAGGGAGATTATAATTAAAGTGCAGGTACTCAAGGAAGTCCAGTGTGAGCTGTAATCATGGTATAGCAGCGAAAATTAGGTACATACGCTAATGTGTTAATGCGGAATCGATTTATGCTGGAAAAAGATAGTTCCAAACTTTGGGCACCCGGTGCAAATCCGGCGCTGTACAGCATATTGTCAACGTATCCCGTGCTCATATTGGACAAACTGTGTATGCGGCGGTTAATAATAAACATTATGCCTTTCTCACTTATTAGACATTTTCTACCCGCATTCCATTCCTAATCCACCACATACGGAAACATTTCTGTACGTCTGTCTTGCATTTACAACACCAGATTTGCACCGGGTAGGCAAAATTGGGACAATTTTTTCCAGTGTTTATCGGTTCTGTATTAACGTATTAGAATATGTGCCAAGTGTCCCTGTCTACATTTACAAACGAAACAAACAAATATTAATTTAATCCAAATCTATGCTCCAACAGCCGACAAAGACCAAGAAGAAATAGGAAAATTTTATGAAGAATTAACACAAGCAATAGGAACCTCAAAAAGCAGAGACATTATTATCATCATGGGAGATTTTAATGCCAAAATAGGTGAAGGAAGTGAAGGTGATCTTATTGGACCTTTTGGTTTAGGAACAAGAAATGAAAGAGGAGATTTGCTGTCACAATTTTGCCAGGAAAACAATCTGTCTATTACAAACACATTTTTTAAACTCCCTAAACGAAGACTTTATACTTGGAAATCACCAAGAGGCTGTAATGAAGAAGTTTGCAGAAATCAAATCGATTTCATACTTATAAACAAGAGGTACAAAAATTCTATTCATGGTGTGAAAACATATCCAGGAGCTGATATATTTTCTGATCATAAACCTTTAGTAGCAAAGTTCCATGTGAAACTGAAAGCCATACAAAAGAAACAAAAGAAGGACTATATAAATACAACTATTCTAAGAGACCCCTTGACTAAACAAAAGACTTCTGAAGAGATTAATAAGGAATTAGTTTGGATAAAGAATAATCAAACGGAAGACATTGATGGCAAATGGGAACTTATAAAAGACACATTAAATAATGCATGTAAAAACACAATGGCGACCAAACACGACAACATGAAAAAGAAGTGGATGACAGAGAAGATATTACAATTGATGGAACAAAGAAGAATACTTAAAAATAGAGATGAAAGTGAGTATAAAAGATTACATGCAGAAATACGAAAAGAAACACGGCGAGCAAAAGAAGAATGGTACAAGGAACAATGCTCTGAAATTGAGAGTTATGAAACAAGACATGATAGTTTCAACTTACACAAAAAAGTTAAAGATTTAGCTGGACTTAATAAAAAGAAAAGTACCAGTTTATTGTTAGATAAAAATGACAAAATAATTCCTGATGTTAAAGGTAAACTGGACAGGTGGACAGAATATGTCAAAGAACTATTTGAAGATACAAGAAAAGATCAAAAATTTTATGATAACATGATCGGAGAACGAGGACCAAGCATATCGAAAGAAGAAATATTACATGTTATCAACAAATCAAAGACAGGAAGAGCCCCTGGACCGGATAAGATACCAAATGACATCCTGAAACTCATAGGAATAGACCATATAGATATATTTGTACAGTTGTTTAATGATATTTATAATTCGGGAATTATTCCTAGGGATTGGTTGACATCTACCTTTGTTACATTACCCAAAAAGGCTAATGCCAAAACTTGTAATGATCACCGTACAATAAGCTTAATGAGTCACACCTTAAAGATATTTCTAAAAGTTATACACCAACGAATATACAAAAAAGTAGAAGAAGGTATAAGTGAAACACAATTCGGTTTTAGAAGTTCCCTCGGTACAAGAGAAGCATTGTTTGCTTTTAACATATTAGCGCAACGATGTATGGAGGTTAATCAGCCACTATATGTGTGCTTCCTGGATTATAATAAAGCATTTGACAAAGTTCGTCATGATCATCTCATAGAATTGTTAGAAAAGAAAACACTTGATAAGAAAGACATCCGCATTATATATAACCTCTACTACAATCAAACCGCAACCGTGAAGGTAGAAAATGAGTTATCGAATGATATAGAAATAAAGAGGGGTGTGAGACAAGGTTGCGTTCTCTCACCCTTATTGTTTAATATGTATTCAGAAGACATATTCCAGGCAGCTCTATCAGATGAAATAGCTGGCATTAAAGTGAATGGGCTAAACATTAACAATGTTAGGTTTGCTGATGACACTGCACTACTAGCTGGAAACCTCAAAGATCTACAATTACTTCTTGACAAAGTCGCAGAAAAAAGTGAAGAATTTGGCTTGACTCTTAACGTAAGCAAGACTAAGTTCATGGTGATATCTAAAACACACCAACAAGAAAATCTTACAATCAATAGGGAAAGAGTCGATCAAGTACGTAAATTTAAATATCTCGGAACAATTGTAAATGAGGAGATTGAAAGCTCAGAAGAAATTAAATCGAGAATAGGACAGGCCAGAAGTATCTTTAATAAGATGAAAAATGCATTCTGTTCGAGAGACATTTGTTTAAACACAAAAATGAAGTTGCTAAGATGCTATGTATTCTCAAAATTACTATACGGAATGGAAGCGTGGACATTGAAAAAGAAGGACATGAACAGTTTAGAAGCTTTTGAAATGTGGGCATATAGAAGAATACTTAGAATTAGTTGGGTGTCGAGGATTACTAATCAAGATGTCCTAAGAAGAATGGGAAAGGAAAAAGAATTAATTAAAACTATTAAAGTAAGGAAGCTACAATATTTAGGCCATGTTATTAGGGGAGTAAATTACATAATATTGCAAATAATACTAGAAGGGAAAATTTGTGGGAAGAGAACGAGGGGTAGAAGATGGACATCCTGGATTGACAATTTAAAAAATTGGTACAACTGCTCAACGTCAGAACTCCTTAGATCAGCCAAATCAAGATCAGAAATTGCCATGATGACAGCCAACCTTCTTAGAGGAGACGGCACATGAAGAAGAAGAAGAAGTCCCTCCCGTAAGATAATTACTGCCAACAGTGGCCATCTGCATATGCACTTTAGTTATAACTACTTGGACATATTCATGGGCCCGAGAGTGACGTGTAGAATTACTGATGGACATATGGGAAAGATATTATAAAACAACTATCGTCTTAGAGTGGCCTATATCAAGATTTCATTTTTTCTCATATTCTCCCCCTCTATTCTGCCTCACCCTCGAACAGCCACACTGCTTTTTCAATATTCAGTCTTGAAGTAGTCTTGTATGCACTCTTCCCATTTATTTGTCGTTTAGCGTAAATATTTTCAATTGTCTTACTATTCCATTGTCAACGATGACATTTACTTTGTTCTTACTCTTCATGCTTCATGTGTAATACCTTGTTTCAAAATTTTGCAATTATATTGCATAGTCATAGCACAATTCTGGCACTGTAAGCCAAAAACCGTCTAACTAAAGACATTAATACCGGAAAATATCCACATTTTTGTGCCTTTTGTTTATAAACGTGAATTTGTTCTACTAAGCAGATTCCGAAGGATGTTAACGTAACCACCAAACTGTGTCCAGTATTCTGCTTGACAGTACCTATTGTATCGTACTGTATGTTAACTGGGGGCCTAGAAACGCCGGAGAGGCTCCGTCCCCGCTGCAGCCGCAGTGGTCCACAATCCCACGACGACTACCGCAGTCCACTTCAACCCTCCGCCGCCCCACACCGAACCCAGGGTTATTGTGCGGTTCGGCCCCCGGTGGACCTCCCTGGGGACGTCTCACACTAGACGAGTGTAACCCCTACGTTTGCGTGGTAGTGTAATGGTGGTGTATGCGTACGTGGAGAACTTGTTTGCGTAGCAATCGCCGACATAGTGTAACTGAGGCGGAATAAGGGGAACCAGCCCACATTCGCCGAGGCAGATGGAAAGCCGCCTAAAAACCATCGATAGACTGGCCGGTTCACCGGACCTCGCCACAAATCCGCCGGGCGGATTCGTGCCGGGGACCAGGCGCTCCTTCCCGCCCGGAAAGTCGTGCGTTAGATCTCACGGCCAACCACGCGGGTGAAAGTACCTATACTCGAGTCATCATCCAATGAAACGGTGAGAGTCTTACAAACAGCTAACTTCAGTCACGAGTCCACTTAGTCCGCAAGTTTATGTATTGCAATGTAGACGAATCAGGATTTCCTTGGCGCGTTCTGCTGACAGGCGAGCTGAAGGCATTACCAACAGTCGTAATCGATACGTTGTGAGACAAATACTGCCGTCTAGTGAAATTTATTTTGACGTGCCATATTTGTCTGTAGTTTTTTAAGTATACATTGTCCATTCATTTGGAGGACGTATACTGTATAAACACGCCAGATAGTTCACTGATGGGCCTGGAACATTGACTACTTGACTAATAGCGTTTTGGACCTTAACTGGAACACAATTCAGCAGCTATGCTGTGTGGCATGGATTCGGCAAGTCCTTGGTAGATTTCTGGTTGTTTGGCACCAGGTATCTATGCACAGGTCACATCATTTCCGAAAATTGTAATTTAATTATCGACTTGTGGACTGTGAGTCTGGAAGTGGAACTCGATAGTGTCCCAGATGTGGTCCGTCGTGTTCGGACCAGGGGATTTAGTAGCAAAGACACTGAATTGCGTAACGTGTTCCTCATACCGCTGCAATACGACTCTGGCTTTGTGACTCTGACAGTTGTTGTGTACATAGTTCCGCGTAGTCAGCGCGTACACAACTTTCCCACTAGAGCGCGCCCCGCTAAGCACAACAGCGCAGGCACAGCGCTCGTCCGTCTCCGCTCTACGAGATGGCGCTGCTATGAAGACGGACCAAATTCTGCTTCCGCCGATCCGCGTATTAATATGTAACGCAGCCAATGAGATTGTTGCTAACGTAGAACCTTTTCTCCTCGCGGATCACACTCGCGCAGTGATACATGAAGGCACGAGGTATTATAACGAGTGTACAGACCTCCGATTAATCAGTCTGCAATAGTCTGTACGAGTCTGCATTTATCTGCACCTGTCTGTCCAGGCTACATTAGTCTGTACCAGTCTATAGTCAAGTTTCAGTCTGCGCCTAATGAGATTACCATATTTCTGTACATAGCCATGAAGATGAACGAATAGACACTTTGTCAAGTATCAGAGATATGTGAAAATAAGATTAACGTACCAAGACCAGAGGAACTTCAGACTGTCAATTGTAAACAGCATCCAGAATCAAATTACGTAATGTCTATGCTTGTTATTATTTTAATAAATGTGTGTGAAAATTAATCAAGTTCTGTTTAAAGTTGGTCACCGTCAGGCTGCTACTCAAGCGTGCAAGTGGCATTTCTATCGTCTGACCTAACGGCAGAAGATAAACACGCCACGATAAGACCACGAGACAAATTGCTGACATTCGCCTACTTCGTTAGAGCGACAAGTCAAATAATCTGATGGTGTGTGTACCGAAGGTCTTACAGTACGCACCCCACAACAGTCATCCTACTGCAACATGCCTTCGCTGTGGGGGAAGACAACAGGTATGGACAGATGAAGGTGTTCCACAAATTCGGTTACTCACATTATAATATAAGTCTAGGGGACTGATGACCTCAGATGTTAAGTCCCACAGAGCTTAGAGCCATTTGAACCACAGCATAATACTGTCCTCACCATCCCGCGCCCTTGGCGCGGTGCCTGTTTCGAGCAGCCGTAGACCTGGTGATATCAAGAAACCTTTACACTGATCCACAGTCGAATCTCGATTATCTTAGCACACTGCAATTTTAACTGACAGTGTTGTTGGGTCAAAAGGGGAATATCAGCATTTCATACTGTCGTCAAATCTACCACAGAGCGCGTTCGCCATGATTTACAGAGCAAGAACACTCCAAGCTCCATGTTTTACAGTGAGGTTTGTATGTCCAACGCCATGTCACCTACGCATGGTTCCACTGTCCTTCAACCGCTTACCATAGATGGTCACGACAGTAGCACGCAACCACCGACCAGCTTCGCTGTTTCCAACATGACCGTTCCTACTTGCGGTGCCGTAATAATCCGCCCTTTATAAAAGTAGCTTGTGTCAGTAGATTTGCCCACTCGCAATCCGTATCTTTTATGACCGCGCCACATGCACACAACGCCGCCAGGCTTCATTTAATCTGAAAGTGAGCAGTTGTCATAATGTTTTCGCTCATCGTTGTATACTGGCGGGAAAGAAGCTGCACACCTCCATTTGACATCCTGTCAGAGCCTTACCGCCACATTGAACAACCAGAGGCAGAACGCTGGCCTGGTCAACTGTCTTCCTGTGGTGTCGTCTCAGGAATTGAGACAGACTTCGAGCGACAAACAAACAGGATTCATTCGCGGACTGATGCCCGCACTATCCCATTCACAACATTCCACAAGTCTTTCCAGTTTAGCAAACGATCCCCTGTGCGTCGCTGACATAAACTGGTGTTTTTTCCTTAACAGTAGAATTGTTACTACAAAACACACGCACGGATCTGAACACCTAAGTGTCTTCTCCCAAATACTTTTAGTGGCATCTCAAAAACTTTTCGCCCGAAAAACATTATTCACAAAATAGTACTTCCACTTAACGTAACTTACAATATAAAACCTATTGACGTGTCAGTTGTCTACAGAAATAAACATAATGAAATTTACATCCTCAGTTCACCACTATCCACTTATACAGATTTAGTGTGGAAGACATGGTACTGGACCTTGCTTTGTCCATTACCTTTCCCTGTATCTCTCAACTCATCCGTTCACGCGTTTCATTTATTTTTCAGCAGGCCATTCATTCGTTAGGCAACGAAGAATATGGTACAACATATCTGACCAATTGACTTCTAAAATTTAATTCTTCATAAATCTAAATAAGTCTTTTATTTCAGTCTACTGGCACATATTGCCGATTTCGTTCAGTTACAGATCTTTGGACCATTTAAAAATAATAAAAAAAAACATAGTAATATGTTTCCAGAATTGCTGGCAACAAAGGAGGAGGATGAGATTAGTGTTTAACGTCCCGTCAACAACGAGGTCATTAGAGACGGAGCGCAAGCTCGGGTGAGGAAAGGATGGGGAAGGAAATCTGCCGTGTCCTTTCAAAGGAACCATCCCGGCATTTGCCTGAAGCGATTTACGGAAATCACGGAAAACCTAAATCAGGATGGCCGGAGACGGGATTGAAGAGGAACCTATTTCAGTTTCTTCTGATGCTTATCTTTCGGGTCCAAAACATTTTCTCATTTAACTACTTCCACAGGCCCTAATTCCGTAAATTCCAAATGTTTTTTTTTATTTTCGTTTATAAATATTAACAGTCGAATAAAACATCGTACCAGAAGTCTAATGTTCAAACTGACATACTTTTACTGTTGACATTCTCTGTTGGTAGTAACTATGACAAGTCCGTTAATGCAGCGAATAATGGTAGTAAAATGCAAGTCATGTGCAACGGTAACTGCGTTTTAAGCTTTATCTTTATGTTTGAAGAATCAAATATTCGAACATATTCGGAGCTATAATCGTCGGTAGCAGACACTACTGATCTATCCAGGGCCGCTGTCGTTCAGCGGACTGTACAGTTTAATAATTCGTGATTAATGTTTACATTTTATTTATAAAGTTCTGATGTTCAGTTCCCCTGGTGACCCCTAGAAAGTTCTCCAATGTCAAGTATAAATTAAATGTTCTATTTCAAAAACTACCTGTTTCTGACGGCTTATGATAATCGAAGCTGATAGCAACGCAATAATGAAAGTCTCACATTGCATCTGACGATGTATGATTTTCGCTAAGCATCTTCAGCTAAAATATTTTTCTACGAGGTAGCTGTTTTTCCGTTTAAGACAATATAAGAATGTTTACTTACTTTCATTACGAATTATATATTTCACTTTTCCCATATTCTACTGGATTTACACTACATGATGAAGTGAATTCGGACACCTACTAATGAGAATTGACATGAGGTGTGTGCTGCCTTTACCATTATGACGGCTTAAACTCTGCTGGGGACACTTTGCATGAGTTGTATTAATGTCTGTGGACGATTAACAGCCCATTCTTCCTACAGAACCGAAACCAGAGATGATGCAGGATCTGGGGTCTGGGGCATTCTACCTCATCCCAAAGGTACTCCGCTGGCTTCAGGTGGGATTCTGGACAGGACAGTACATTTCAGGAATGTTAGTGTCCACAAACCGTTGCCTCACACATAGTTCTTTATGACAGGATACAATCATCATCTTCGAATACTTACTCTATTGCATTCAGTACACAACGCTGTAAAATGTCTTCATGTTATTCTCGTTTAATGTTTTCTTCAACACAACAAGAGGATCACACCCTAACCACGAGAGACACGGCCATACCCTAACGTCACCTCGTCCGTACATCACTGTTGGCACTATGCATGTTGGCAGGGTAATGTTCTCCAGGCATTCACCGAACCCAAACCCTTCCAGCAGACTCCCACGGAGTATAGCGTGATTCATCATTTCAAATCACTCGTTTCCAGTTATCAAGTGTCGCTTAGCATTTGCTACAGAAATTCGTAGCTTATAAGGAGCTCTGCTCGCCCATTGTGCTCTATACGTTTTAACTCCTTATGCACAAGCACTGTACTAGCTGCGTCGCTGGTAGGACGTTGGAACTCACTGGTGATTCCTGCCGCTGATTTAGTGAGACTTTTTACGGTTCCTGTCTTTCAGTGCATGAGGTCCGCCTAATCTTGGTTTATCTCTGGTTGTTCATTCGCATTCCGCTTCACAACCACAGCGCCACCAATCGGCGTCGGCCTTTTAAGAAGGGTTCAGATGTGCTTGTTACTTCATCCATTGAATATCCCGGGTTTGAAGCCGCTGAGCTCTCCTTAGCGACCCATTTACCTCTTAATACTTTTATAATGACAACCCAACACACCCTGCTTTCTTCTATAGCGGCGGGCTCGAGTGTTATGACAATCCGGTGGTCCATTTCGCTCTAAGTAGGGGTGTCGAGATACTTTCGATCACAGACTGTACCTCTTTTCCTGAACTTTAAATCTCAAAGCAGTAAATTTTCGACATTATGGATAAGTAAGAACGATGTTGTTGCATATATACGACGGTAAACAATCCTTTTTGGTGTCAATAAAACTCTTCTGGGCTGTTGACCACATTATAAATATGTAAAATTTCCCGACGTTTCGGTCACTATTGTAAGTGTCCTTCCACAGGATTTCGTGCTGAGCTGACTGCTGAATGAAAGAGACTTTAGCACTTATACAGTAGGAAACTGTTTACGTGATTTAATAGGGTATTTGAGGATAGGAGGAGCAGCAACACAGCTACCGCCCCTTTCTTTTACACCTGTTTCCCTCAGTGACAAGAAATAATGTAACCACCAATCAAGCACGTCTTTATCCACCAATGACAAGGAGTAATTTTTTTTGATTCATCAGTCTTCCGACTTGCTTGATACTGCCCGCCACGAATTCCTCTTCATCTCAGTGTAGCACTTCCAACCTACGTCCTCAAATATTTGCTAGATGTATCCCAATTTCTGTCTTCCTCCACAGGATTAATCCTCTACAGCTCTCTTTAGTATCGTCGAACCTATTCCATGACGTCTTAACAGATATCCCATCGTCCTGTCACTTCTCCTTCTCAGTGTTTTCCACATCTTCCTTTCCTCTCCTCGCCTATTCTGCGCAGAACCTCCGCATTCTTTACCTTGCCAGCCCACATAATTTTCAACAGCCGTCTGTAGCACCACATCTCAAATGCTTCGATTCTCGTCTGTTCAAAATGGTTAAAATGGCTCTGAGCACTATGGGGCTTAACATCTGAGGTCATCAGTCCCCTAGAACTTAGAACTACTTAAACCTAACTAACCTAAGGACACCACATACATCCATACCCGAGGAAGGATTCGAACCTGCGACTGTAGCGGTCGTGCGGTTCCAGACTGAAGCGCCTAGAACCGCTCGGCCACAACGTCCGTCTCGTCTGTCCCGGTTTTCCTGCTGTCCATGTTTGTAACATAATATAAAGACTGACATGGACGCCTAAAACCCCACCTCCTATCCTCAAGTACCCTGTCAGATACGTAAACAGCTTTTCCGCTACCGTATAAGATCTAAAATCTCTTTCATTTAGCAGTCAACTCAACACAAAGCCCTGAGGAAGTCACTTTGAATAGTGGCCGAAACGCTGCAAAATTTTGTACATAGATAATGCTGTCAACAGACGAGAAGAATTTTATTGACTGTGACAACGGCCGTGGAAGCCTACCCTTACAGATGGTTTTAGCTCTAATTAAGACATTTTAGGAACGGCTCTGTGAAATACCACAGACCTTATTTCATTGGTCATAGATTCTTAGTACAAGATGAGATTACGATAACTTGTTATTCGATGACAGTGACCTCACACGCATTCATGTGGGTTCATAGAACATTTCCTCTGTTCGTTTACGGATAGAAAGCAACGGATACGCCCATTCACTACATCAAGGAGCTGCTGTGAATGTCGTCACGCGATACCATGTGAGAAACAAAGCTGCATGAATGTAACCAAGATCGCAGATACGCAGCCGGCATTACAAACAGTGTGAACAGCTGTGCGAGGTATGGCCCGTTAATCTTTACAACGTCACATCAGCCAGTGTCTGAGACCATCTCAGAACTTAAAGTACTTGAAACGCGCTACGAGCATGAAACGTGAGTGCGTGTGTGCCATTAAATCTTATTTCACCTTGAAGTAGGTACTAAAACGTGTGAACATACATTATTGTAGCGTCAGTATCGCATGCATCGACATCATTACAAGTAGAAAACTACAGATTATAAAAATTTGTAAACTGGTTTTTTGGTGTAATTGACCTACCTATATTTGTGATCCCCACATTATTTGAACACTGAATGTCGCAGAAGGAGACATTAAAATTCTATAACTAATTATTAATTGAATGATTTGTAGGGTCCCAAGAGAGAAAATTAAATTAATGCCATAATGGCATAATATTGTATTGTAATTAAGATATATATTCAGCTGCTTATTGACAATAGATTAGAAGTGTGCAGAAACAGGTGTCTCTATAACCCAGTGTGTGTTACAGGTACATTTCTTACAACAATGCAAGTTATTCTACGAGGACAAAATTTCTTGGACAGAGCTTACCAACGCTCTCGTAGTACTTGTTAAGAAACTCAAACACCTTGAGTTCCAGTACAAGGACGTGCTGAAAAGTACTCTCTCCGATTTTTTGATGTGGAAACTCTTAAATCTTTTTAAATAAAACTTATGTTATTAATATTCCACATCTTTATTCTTTATGTCTACATATTTGTAGCCCTCTGCCATTTGAGAGCTCCGAATTGGAGCAGCATGACAATGCACAGAGCACAGACAAGCGCTGCGGCCCCCGCAATAATTCGACTCATTGGGTTCCCTGCCCCCGTCCATCCACCATACAGTCCCGACTCGGCCCCATCCGATTTTCAACTGTTTCCAAAACTTAGATAACACATTCGAGGGATTCAGTTTGATAGTTATGAAATGGTGCAATCACAGTTGAATGTGTGCTTCCGTCCACAACGTCAAACATTCTCCAGTGAGAATGTCAACAAATTCGTCTCTCGTTGAGAGAAATATGTTCGTCGCCAGAGTGACTACGTTGAGAAATAAATGTGAAGACATGAAGAATGAAGCTGAAGAATCCAATCCCGTTGACATCTCTATTATGAAATGATGTAATACTGATTGCGACAGTTAAGAAGTTGTAACGGCAAATGCCTTGCATTTATGCCTTGCATTTGTGACCATCATTCAATTACACTGGCCACGAACGATGAAAAGCTGTTTTTAATTATGTCATGTATCGTTGTAGTCATTTTACAGGGTACTTTTCCGCTTCAATATTATGTAAAAACCATCACCTATCTCTTTCAGGACCTGTTTATAATGAATATATTTTACAGATTTTTTGTTGATATCAGGTAATGCTGCCCACTTTCTACACAAATTAGAAGTATTTTGAATATTTTTGAACCTGCTTAGGGTTTAGCGATGTATGAAATCGTAATGGCATCAACGCTAACCAAGCATGTTTTATGATCTGAAGGCGGCTAGATTGTTAGCCAAAACTTGTAATCAATTCAAATAAAGAAGATTTCAAGCGTGATATTGACTTAATTCGTTTCCAGTCCATAACATAAATAAATAGAATAAAATAAAGTGGTACACTGTCAATACAGTTTGTTTTATTTAAAATGTTTCAAGGGTTTTCACATAAACAAATTCGAAGGCATTACTTTTCAACACACCCAAGTTAACAGTTACTGAGCAAAGGTTAACTAGAAATAAGTAGTCGAGACTTAAAATGTTGTCTGATTTAATTATCATCTTGATCGAACGTCAACGTTACAAGAATGGCTCGCCTCTGTTTCAGTACATTATTAAACGTTTTTAATCTTGAAGTATGGGTACGCTTATTTGAGCGAACAAGGAAGCAGTCGAAACGTGCATCCTGCTCCATACACACTCAGACCAGACAAGATGAATATTTGACATCGAAAAATCGCTCATAGGAAAAGATAAACGCTAGGCTATGAGCTGCTTCAGCGATATTACATTTACGATATCAGCTAAAATTGAAACCTGTGGCTGTAAAGGTACGAGCAGCCCATAGTGGCTCGCTTTCACGCACTCCTTTTTATATATTTTGTGACTAAAGCCCTTCTGGCCTGATAATTATTTTACATGTGACATGTGAGTATTGCCTCTGTCTTTTATTTTTAGTCAGTACTTACACTTTTTATATAAAAAATGTCTTTTCCTATAAATTTGTAATTATGTTATAGGCCATTTTGTTTTAATTCTGATGAAGGCACTCTTAGAAGTGTTGAAACCTGTTCATGAGACTAGAAATAATTGTTACCAAGGGCTCATTTGTTTCAATTTTAACTTAGAAACGGTCACTGAACCAAGCAGCCATGTTTGAAACTTAACAATACAAGCTTTCGATCGTCTACGAGCAATTAATGAAAAAATTATGTATAGTAATTTAAAAAAAAACGATGGCTGTGGGCACTACAGAAAGTTACTGACCAATTATATTCGATTTCGTGGTTTAAATCACTTATGGCGAATACTGGGATACGTCTTTGGAAAGTAACGAGCATTGTTTTCTCCATCACTAATGATCTCATCGTCGAGAGGTCATTGAATCCCTATCATCGGGCAAAATCATCGACTAAGAATCCTGAAATAGATCTGCCGTTTTTGACAAACTAGTCTCAGCATTATATTACTCAACATGTAACAGTACCTGCTAAACTCCCACAATGAGACCTTTCTAAGAAATTGACGGTATTTAGGAAGTTCTCAGTGCGATATCGAGCTCAGAATTTTCGTCAATATTTTATCAGGTACACAAATTATTTGTTCGATTTCATGTATAATTTTATTGTAGTTCCAGTTATTTTACCTTACGTTTCAAACATTTCTCTGTGCATTGTAATTAGTAAATGACTATTTTCGTTTCCATTTCATTTGATGCAGCAACACGTTACAGTATGATCAGATACAGGTTGCTCCAGGAGGAATGGTCAGTATTCAGGGATATAATAGGAACGGTCAACAGCCCAGAAGAGTTTTATTGGCACCGAAAATGGAAACTGGAAACGAGTGATTTGAAATGATGAATCACGCTATACTCCGTGGGAGTCTGCTGAAAGGGTTTGGGTTCGGTGAATGCCTGGAGAACATTACCCTGCCAACATGCATAGTGCCAACATTGATGTACGGACGAGGTGACGTTAGGGTATGGCCGTGTCTCTCGTGGTTAGGGTGTGATCCTCTTGTTGTGTTGAAGAAAACATTAAACGAGAATAACATGAAGACATTTTACAGCGTTGTGTACTGAATGCAATAGAGTAAGTATTCGAAGATGATGATTGTATCCTGTCATAAAGAACTATGTGTGAGGCAACGGTTTGTGGACACTAACATTCCTGAAATGTACTGTCCTGTCCAGAATCCCACCTGAAGCCAGCGGAGTACCTTTGGGATGAGGTAGAATGCCCCAGACCCCAGATCCTGCATCATCTCTGGTTTCGGTTCTGTAGGAAGAATGGGCTGTTAATCGTCCACAGACATTAATACAACTCATGCAAAGTGTCCCCAGCAGAGTTTAAGCCGTCATAATGGTAAAGGCAGCACACACCTCATGTCAATTCTCATTAGTAGGTGTCCGAATTCACTTCATCATGTAGTGTAAATCCAGTAGAATATGGAAAAAGTGAAATATATAATTCGTAATGAAAGTAAGTAAACATTCTTATAATGTCTTAAACGGAAAAACAGCTACCTCGTAGAAAAATATTTTAGCTGAAGATGCTTAGCGAAAATCATACATCGTCAGATGCAATGTGAGACTTTCATTATAGCGTTGCTATCAGCTTCGATTATCATAAGCCGTCAGAAACAGGTAGTTTTTGAAATAGAACATTTAATTTATACTTGACATTGGAGAACTTTCTAGGGGTCACCAGGGGAACTGAACATCAGAACTTTATAAATAAAATGTAAACATTAATCACGAATTATTAAACTGTACAGTCCGCTGAACGACAGCGGCCCTGGATAGATCAGTAGTGTCTGCTACCGACGATTATAGCTCCGAATATGTTCGAATATTTGATTCTTCAAACATAAAGATAAAGCTTAAATCGCAGGTACCGTTGCACATGACTTGCATTTTACTACCATTATTCGCTGCATTAACGGACTTGTCATAGTTACTACCAACAGAGAATGTCAACAGTAAAAGTATGTCAGTTTGAACATTAGACTTCTGGTACGATGTTTTATTCGACTGTTAATATTTATAAACGAAAATAAAAAAAACATTTGGAATTTACGGAATTAGGGCCTGTGGAAGTAGTTAAATGAGAAAATGTTTTGGACCCGAAAGATAAGCATCAGAAGAAACTGAAATAGGTTCCTCTTCAATCCCGTCTCCGGCCATCCTGATTTAGGTTTTCCGTGATTTCCGTAAATCGCTTCAGGCAAATGCCGGGATGGTTCCTTTGAAAGGACACGGCAGATTTCCTTCCCCATCCTTTCCTCACCCGAGCTTGCGCTCCGTCTCTAATGACCTCGTTGTCGACGGGACGTTAAACACTAATCTCCTCCTCCTCCTTTGTTGCCAGCAATTCTGGAAACATATTACTATGTTTTTTTTTATTTTTAAATGGTCCAAAGATCTGTAACTGAACGAAATCGGCAATATGTGCCAGTAGACTGAAATAAAAGACTTATTTAGATTTATGAAGAATTATATTTTACAAGTCAATTGGTCAGATATGTTGTACCATATTCTTCGTTGCCTAACGAATGAATGGCCTGCTGAAAATTAAATGAAACGCGTGAACGGATGAGTTGAGAGATACAGGGAAAGGTAATGGACAAAGCAAGGTCCAGTACAATGTCTTCCACACTAATTCTGTATAAGTGGATAGTGGTGAACTAAGGATGTAAATTTCATTATGTTTATTTCTGTAGACAACTGACACGTCAATAGGTTTTATATTGTAAGTTACGTTAAGTGGAAGTACTATTTTGTGAATAATATTTTTCGGCGAAAATTTTTGAGATGCCACTAAAAGTATTTGCGAGAAGAAGTTAAAATTGCAGTGTGCTAAGATAAGCGAGATTCGACTGAGGATCAGTGTAAAGGTTTCTTGATATCACCAGGTCTACGGCTGCTCGAAACAGGCATGGTGGGGACAGTATTATGCTGTGGTTCAATTGGCTCTAAGCTCTGTGGGACTTAACATCTGAGGTCATCAGTCCCCTAGACTTATATTATGCTGTGAGTAACCGAATTTGTGGAACACCTTCATCTGTCCATACCTGTTGTCTTCCCCCACAGCGAAGGCATGTTGCAGTAGGATGACTTGTGGGGTGCGTACTGTAAGACCTTCGGTACACACACCATCAGATTATTTGACTTGTCGCTCTAACGAAGTAGGCGAATGTCAGCAATTTGTCTCGTGGTCTTATCGTGGCGTGTTTATCTTCTGCCGTTAGGTCAGACGATAGAAATGCCACTTGCACGCTTGAGTAGCAGCCTGACGGTGACCAACTTTAAACAGAACTTGATTAATTTTCACACACATTTATTAAAATAATAACAAGCATAGACATTACGTAATTTGATTCTGGATGCTGTTTACAATTGACAGTCTGAAGTTCCTCTGGTCTTGGTACGTTAATCTTATTTTCACATATCTCTGATACTTGACAAAGTGTCTATTCGTTCATCTTCATGGCTATGTACAGAAATATGGTAATCTCATTAGGCGCAGAC
This sequence comes from Schistocerca cancellata, assembly GCF_023864275.1. Classification (NCBI taxonomy): domain Eukaryota; kingdom Metazoa; phylum Arthropoda; class Insecta; order Orthoptera; family Acrididae; genus Schistocerca; species Schistocerca cancellata. The sequence goes on along the minus strand of NC_064628.1, from coordinate 452,160,936 downwards.
TGAAACTTGACTATAGACTGGTACAGACTAATGTAGCCTGGACAGACAGGTGCAGATAAATGCAGACTCGTACAGACTATTGCAGACTGATTAATCGGAGGTCTGTACACTCGTTATAATACCTCGTGCCTTCATGTATCACTGCGCGAGTGTGATCCGCGAGGAGAAAAGGTTCTACGTTAGCAACAATCTCATTGGCTGCGTTACATATTAATACGCGGATCGGCGGAAGCAGAATTTGGTCCGTCTTCATAGCAGCGCCATCTCGTAGAGCGGAGACGGACGAGCGCTGTGCCTGCGCTGTTGTGCTTAGCGGGGCGCGCTCTAGTGGGAAAGTTGTGTACGCGCTGACTACGCGGAACTATGTACACAACAACTGTCAGAGTCACAAAGCCAGAGTCGTATTGCAGCGGTATGAGGAACACGTTACGCAATTCAGTGTCTTTGCTACTAAATCCCCTGGTCCGAACACGACGGACCACATCTGGGACACTATCGAGTTCCACTTCCAGACTCACAGTCCACAAGTCGATAATTAAATTACAATTTTCGGAAATGATGTGACCTGTGCATAGATACCTGGTGCCAAACAACCAGAAATCTACCAAGGACTTGCCGAATCCATGCCACACAGCATAGCTGCTGAATTGTGTTCCAGTTAAGGTCCAAAACGCTATTAGTCAAGTAGTCAATGTTCCAGGCCCATCAGTGAACTATCTGGCGTGTTTATACAGTATACGTCCTCCAAATGAATGGACAATGTATACTTAAAAAACTACAGACAAATATGGCACGTCAAAATAAATTTCACTAGACGGCAGTGTTCGTCTCACAACGTATCGATTACGACTGTTGGTAATGCCTTCAGCTCGCCTTTCAGCAGAACGCGACAAGGAAATCCTGATTCGTCTACATTGCAATACATAAACTTGCGGACTAAGTGGACTCGTGACTGAAGTTAGCTGTTTGTAAGCCTCTCACCGTTTCATTGGATGATGACTCGAGTATAGGTACTTTCACCCGCCTGGTTGGCCGTGCGATCTAACGCACGACTTTCCGGGCGGGAAGGAGCGCCTGGTCCCCGGCACGAATCCGCCCGGCGGATTTGTGGCGAGGTCCGGTGAACCGGCCAGTCTATCGATGGTTTTTAGGCGGCTTTCCATCTGCCTCGGCGAATGTGGGCTGGTTCCCCTTATTCCGCCTCAGTTACACTATGTCGGCGATTGCTAGGCAAACAAGTTTTCCACGTACGCGTACACCACCATTACACTACCACGCAAACATAGCGGTTACACTCGTCTAGTGTGAGACGTCCCCAGGGAGGTCCACCGGGGGCCGAACCGCTCAATAACCCTGGGTTCGGTGTGGGGCGGCGGAGGGTTGAAGTGGACTGCGGTAGTCGTCGTGGGATTGTGGACCACTGCGGCTGCAGCGGGGACGGAGCCTCTCCGTCGTTTCTAGGCCCCCAGTTAACATATAGTACGATACAATAGGTACTGTCAAGCAGAATACTGGACACAGTTTGGTGGTTACGTTAACATCCTTCGGAATCTGCTTGGTAGAACAAATTCATGTTTATAAACAAAAGGCACAAAAATGTGGATATTTTCCGGTATTAATTTGTTTAGTTAGTCGGTTTTTGGCTTACAGTGCCAGAATTGTGCTATGACTATGCAATATAATTGCAAAATTTTGAAACAAGGTATTACACATGAAGCATGAAGAGTAAGAACGAAGTAAATGTCATCGTTGACAATGGAATAGTAAGACAATTGAAAATATTTACGCTAAACGACAAATAAATGGGAAGAGTGCATACTAGACTACTTCAAGACTGAATATTGAAAAAGCAGTGTGGCTGTGCGAGGGTGAGGCAGAATAGAGGGGGAGAATATGAGAAAAAATGAAATCTTGATATAGGCCACTCTAAGACGATAGTTGTTTTATAATATCTTTCCCATACGTCCATCAGTAATTCTTCACGTCACTCTCGGGCCCATGAATAGGTCCAAGTAGTTATAAGTAAAGTGCATATGCAGATGTCCACTGTTGGCTGTAATTATCTTACGGCAGGGACACTGGGTACATATTCTAATACCTTAATACAGAACCGATAAACCCTGGAAAAAATTGTCCCAATTTTGGCCACCCGGTGCAAATCTGGTGTTGTAAATGCAAGACAGACGTACAGAAATGTTTCCGTATGTAATGGATTAGGAATGGAATGCGTGTAGAAAATGTCTAATAAGTGAGAAAGGCATAATGTTTATTATTAACCGCCGCATACACAGTTTGTCCAATATGAGCACCGGATACGTTGACATTATGCTGTACAGCGCCGGATTTGCACCGGGTGCCCAAAGTTTGGAACTATCTTTTTCCAGCATAAATCGGTTCCGCATTAACGCATTAGCGTATGTACCTAATTTTCGCTGCTATACCATGATTACAGCTCACACTGGACTTCCTTGAGTACCTGCACTTTAATTATAATCGCCCTGTACTGTATCTACCATAATTTGTATCATATTTAAGGGAAGAGCTAAGAAATAGTATTTACATATGTGCCACTGAGATTATTGTTGATGTTATTTCATGTTCGTGTTCTCTGTTGTTTAGGGTTATCCGTAAAGTACAGTATTCGTGGGCCACTCACTATAAATATTTGCTCGAAGTTCGTATGAGATAATATTCAGCAGGGAAGAATCGAGGATTTCATGTGTTACACTTCTGTAGCACTCTTCTGTGATTTTAGATGGCTTTCTTCTTCGCTGTGTACGATCACTGTACCACTGGGATAAAGACCTTTATCACCTGAATATATCGTAGATGAACAAGTACTTGCAAGACATGATTGACTGAAGTTGTGATGGGAGAATCTTGTACTTAACCCTTCTACAAGGGTCATTTGGAAAGTAAAGAACGTTTTGTTTTGACACGTGACCGAGTTCCACCCCCTCCCGCCCTGTAAACTGCCGACCGACCACTATGCTTTGTACTCAACGGATTCAGTTTGGCGGCAGCTGCGACCCAATTCGTTTGAGTACTGCTTAGCTGTGCGAGTTTCAGATGGGTGACGAAGTAGGCCGAAACTGACGCCCCGCCCCCCCCCCCCCCCCACCACCAAGTTTGTGGTGCGCAGTGCTATCTACTGTTTTAAACGCGTGAAAGTCCGAAACATCGAAATTTAAGGACAGACAACTGAGGCTTACAGTAGTGCGATGAATGAAGCGCCGTTCGAAGTGATGGATTATATTTAATGGCGGACGGAAGAATGTGCACGACGAAGATCGCTTGGGCCGGCTCTCAATGGTGACTGGCCGACTAAGGCAAATATCGAAATAGAAATCCAAGAAGACAGGCGTTTCACAATTAGCGAACTGCAGCGGCCCACTATCAGACGCTTCAATGACTTCTCCGCGGCATTAAAAACAAGCGGCGCGGAATGCTAACCAGTCGAGTCATGCTCCTTCACGAAAATGCACTTAACTGCCTGCAGTAGGAGTGACACATGACTTACTTCAGCGGTTTCAGTGGAAAATGTTTCAACGTGCACCGTACAGTTCAGACTTAGCCCCAGGTGATTATAACTTACACTCCTGGAAATTGAAATAAGAACACCGTGAATTCATTGTCCCAGGAAGGGGAAACTTTATTGACACATTCCTGGGGTCAGATACATCACATGATCACACTGACAGAACCACAGGCACATAGACACAGGCAACAGAGCATGCACAATGTCGGCACTAGTACAGTGTATATCCACCTTTCGCAGCAATGCAGGCTGCTATTCTCCCATGGAGACGATCGTAGAGATGCTGGATGTAGTCCTGTGGAACGGCTTGCCATGCCATTTCCACCTGGCGCCTCAGTTGGACCAGCGTTCGTGCTGGACGTGCAGACCGCGTGAGACGACGCTTCATCCAGTCCCAAACATGCTCAATGGGGGACAGATCCGGAGATCTTGCTGGCCAGGGTAGTTGACTTACACCTTCTAGAGCACGTTGGTTGGCACGGGATACATGCGGACGTGCATTGTCCTGTTGGAACAGCAAGTTCCCTTGCCGGTCTAGGAATGGTAGAATGATGGGTTCGATGACGGTTTGGATGTACCGTGCACTATTCAGTGTCCCCTCGACGATCACCAGTGGTGTACGGCCAGTGTAGGAGATCGCTCCCCACACCATGATGCCGGGTGTTGGCCCTGAGTGCCTCGGTCGTATGCAGTCCTGATTGTGGCGCTCACCTGCACTGCGCCAAACACGCATACGACCATCATTGGCACCAAGGCAGAAGCGACTCTCATCGCTGAACACGACACGTCTCCATTCGTCCCTCCATTCTCGCCTGTCGCGACACCACTGGAGGCGGGCTGAACGATGTTGGGGCGTGAGCGGAAGACGGCCTAACGGTGTGCGGGACCGTAGCCCAGCTTCATGGAGACGGTTGCGAATGGTCCTCGCCGATACCCCAGGAGCAACAGTGTCCCTAATTTGCTGGGTAGTGGCGGTGCGGTCCCCTACGGCACTGCGTAGGATCCTATGGTCTTGGCGTGCATCCGTGCGTCGCTGCGGTCCGGTCCCAGGTCGACGGGTACGTGCACCTTCCGCCGACCACTGGCGACAACATCGATGTACTGTGGAGACCTCACGCCCCACGTGTTGAGCAATTCGGCGGTACGTCCACCCGGCCTCCCGCATGCCCACTGTACGCCCTCGCTCAAAGTCCGTCAACTGCACATACGGTTCACGTCCACGCTGTCGCGGCATGCTACCAGTGTTAAAGACTGCGATGGAGCTCCGTATGCCACGGCAAACTGGCTGACACTGACGGCGGCGGTGCACAAATGCTGCGCAGCTAGCGCCATTCGACGGCCAACACCGCGGTTCCTGGTGTGTCCGCTGTGCCGTGCGTGTGATCATTGCTTGTACAGCCCTCTCGCAGTGTCCGGAGCAAGTATGGTGGGTCTGACACACCGGTGTCAATGTGTTCTTTTTTCCATTTCCAGGAGTGTAGTACCGGACATTTTCTCTGGGTGCTTCAAGAGGACAATGATCCGAAATATCTCAGCCGTCTATGTACAGCGTGGAAACAAGACAATGGGGTGTCCACGATGGATTGGCCTGCAATGTTTCCGGATGCAAATCGAGTGTAAATGTTTGGCGTGTATTTAGATGAAGCATAAAGGAAAGCCAGTGTACACTTTGAAGTAGCTGTCATATAAAATCATGATTTTAAGATCGTTATCGAGAGAATATGCAGAAAAGTCCTGAAAAGCATGACAAAAAGCTTCCAAGCTACAATCAGTAATGACGGCGACTGGATTAGCTATTAGATTATTTTGCAATTAGTAATAACGTGTATCTGCAAGTAAACATATTTATAATCGTGCCTTGTTTCATACAGATAACGGCGTACACTTTTGTTTGTGGAACTGACAATCTTTTCGTTTACTGACGTTCACATGATATTTTACAGGCAACTACGAGTCCTCCTGTGTCTGAAATCTCGTCAAAACGCACTGGATATTTGTATCTTATATGCAAAAATAGAATCTTTATACGATGTGTTGTAGCCCTGTTAGGACTGTTAGGTTTCTCATTACAACAGTAGTTCAATGCATCAGTCAAAGATTTATAATCAATTTTGCAGTGATAGGCTTCAGTGTCTTGGATACTCCTTTTACCCTGATCTCAGCTTTGTTGTTTTATTTTAAAAAATAAAGACATATGAAAGTAATGTATTTGTTACAGATCAGTGGCGTTTCCAAGTAGTTAGATTGATTGAAAGTGACAATCGAGAAAGAATAAACAATAAAAAATGGAGAGAGAGAGAGAGGGAGGGAGAGAGAATGATGCACCACTAAGAGATTACCCGAATGGGACGGAAATCGGTAGATATACACGCATACACATAGAAATGAGTACAGTTTCGGAAACACTGGATGGTTTACACAACTGAAAGAGTTTAACAAATTCAGCAAGCCAATAACGCGTTCTCCACCTCTTGCCATTATGCAAGCAGTTATTTGGCTAGGCAGTGATTAATTTTTTTGGCTGTCCTCCTGAGGAATGTAGTGGCAAATTTTGTCCAATTGCGACATTAGATCGTCCAACTCCTGACCTGATTGGAGAGCTTCGCCCATGATACTCCAAACGTTCTTAACTGGGGAGAGATCCAACAACCTTGTTGGCCAAGGTAGGGTTCGGTATGCACGAAGACAAGCAGTGAATATCATCGAAATACCGTTGTGCTCTAAGGGTGCCGCAGATGGCAGGAGTCCTGCTATGAAAAGAAATGGCACCCTAGACCATCACTACTGATTCTCGAGCCTTATGGCGGGCGACAATCAGGCTGGTATCCCGAGGCTGTCCTAGGCGTCTCCACACACGTATTCCACTTGGAGTTTCACTGACTGGTGTAGAATTGTTTTCAGCGATGAGTTCCGCTTCTAAATGAGCCAGATGACCAGCGAAGTGAAGACATCTCAGACACTCGGGGACACAAACCTGACCGTCGCCCTTCACACACGAGTGATGGTCTGGTGTGCCGTTTCTTTTCGTAGCAGGACCCCTTTGGTTGTCATCCGCGGCACCCTTACACCACAGAGGCACGTGGACGACATTATAGGCCCCGTGTTGTTGGCTTTCATGGCAAGTCGTCTTGTGTTTACAATTTCAGCAAGATAATGCCCGCCCACACATTATTGCCAGGGCCCCCCAACCAGCTCCGGATTTTGTCGACCTAACGCGTCAGTTGGACAGAATTTGCCACGATATCTCTCGGGAGGACATCCAATAACTATCAATCAATACCAAGCCGAATATGTGCTTGCATGAAGACGAGGGATGGAGCAAAGTGTTATTGACTTGCTCGATGTGTGAACCTCTTTCTCTCGGGTAAATTATTCAATTTTTCTGGAATTGCAATCATATTTTTCTCTGCACATATACATCACATCTACCAATTTCCGTACCATTCGGACAATAGCTTTGCGGTGCATCTTTTTTTTTTTCGTCTTAGGTGTGCTTTGGGGACAATTTTAAGAATCTAAATGTTGCTCTATAGCAAAAAGGGAGTAGCGTCCTTTGTACGCCTCGGGAAAATGTTATTTGTCTCTGTTCTTGAGTCCCATGAAGTGATGACTAGCTCTGATGAGGACTGCAGCGAAATTACGTACTTACTCAGTGAACAGAAATGGAACATTCCTGCCCGTCTCTATTGCGACATGTGAAATTGCTTACGCTTGTGTGTGCTGAAGAAAGTAGCCCAATGGAGGCACTATGGGGGAGGAGACTAAGTATGGTATCATAGCACTTCAATACAAGACAAGGCTTTTCATATAATGTTGCTTTATCTCCAGCGCTTGATTAATTAATGTGTGATACATCTCTTGCACAGTGGTGGATGCTTAGCGTTGAAACACCCCTGCAACATTTCTGTTAAGTAAAGTATACCTGCACATCCCAAGAATCCGTTTATCTCCCTTCACCAGACGATCGACTACCAACTTTCTCTCATCCGTGTGTGTTTGTGTTTATGTGCTCCTTAAGATTTCTGTTGCATTAGAAAGATTGGATTTCTGATGTGAATGTCATGAAGGGGGGGGGGGGGGTGAGGAACGGCTAAAGTCTCAGATACATCTTTTCCTCTCAGAGGAATTCAATAGTGGGAATGTATTTATCAATGAAGATCTTCTTGAAATAAATTAATTCTGTCAAGGAATATTCTATAGATTTCAGGGATGCTTTCAGGTTTACTTAAATGATAATGTAGCTTCATCAATGTGCTCGAACGTCCAGTATGTTTTACAATTTTCGAATGTTCCCGTTTATTTTGAAAATATCTAGGCTGTTCCGAATTTGATGTCTTAGAAGTTTTTGAGTGATATCCAGTGTTCTAGAACTGTGAGTATCCTATGCTCTCTCCTAGAAGTTTCAGGTTTTGAGTGTATAGAGAGTTAGCCATGAACAATGAAGTGAAAAGTAGCACCACTGTATCGAGTTAATGTGCAAAGTGACACGATAAACTGAAACAACATACTAGCGTGTCTTAGAACTTTTGATCTCAGAGTGTACGTTAGTAATTACAGGAAACTCAAACATTCAGAGGAAAATTATGAAAGTGATATTTCGTTAGTTCGTGATTTGTAGTGTTAAATTTCATCAACCAAAGAGAGCAGTAAAAGTGACAAAACGAAAAAATGACAAAGTTGCACATTTTTACAATTTGTAGATATGCTGCAGACATATTTTTTTACTTTTTTTCTGATGAAATTTTTGTGATATGGTGATTATCTCATTTCTCAAATAACGTATCACACAGAAAAAGAGATATTTTCAAAGGGCGACCAACCGAATCAGCCCCAAGACGTGCTTGTACTTTACAGTCATGACAAACTATAATCCATGTTACTATTTCGTTCCTGTCATCAAATAGCAGGCCATAATTTTTCTTGTAATATATGACTGCTTCGTTTTTAAGATGGCAGTCAATAGTGCATAATGTGTATATCTCTTTCTAGTTTTGTTGCACAGTATCTGAAAATCATCTCCTGAAGCTGTTGTTTACGGGATTCATTTGCACAATATTGGTGACGATAAGGCTGTTGCGTATTTTGTAGTATAGTACGGTAATGTGCTTAAAATTTGGCTCTGTAAATTTATGGCTAACACCAGTCTTAAGCAAACTACCATTTTTTTATTTTCTTCCGGAGTTGCTATTAATTAACAGAATTTTCTTTTGCGACAGTTTTTGACGGGAGGCGGCGCCTCATGTTTCAGTCCTTGTTGCTTTAAAATGTTGGTTGCTGTTGGTTTATGTAACATTAGTGTCTGTAAACATTCAGGTTCGCCTTGAAGTGTCTTCGTTTGACATGTTGCACAAACTTACACGACGTATTCAGCAAATAGAACATGCAAGCAGACAGTTCAGGTGTTGCAGTTATTCCCCTAAGGCCAGTCACAGGCGTTGATGTTGCTGTTCCAAACGAGTCCAGGAGCACAGTTCTCGTGAATGGCTACGCCATTGCTGCACTCCCAGAAGCCGTTCGGGTCCGACTCGTCAGGGAAGTATTTGGGCGTGGCTCCGTCGTGGGCAGGACACTGGGGGTCAGCCAATGTCAGGGCTGCCAATGTACACAGAGCAAACAGGATCGCCAGCACTGAAAAAGTTCACGGCAGAAAGTTATTTTACGTGCCGTAGTAGCATCATACATCGAATACAAAGATCAGTTACACACAGTTTTCAAAAAGGAGAAAAATAATCGAATCGTTCAGATTTAGATGGTGAAACATACAGGGTACAGACAAAATGTGAAAACACCAAAATCACATCATCATCCCTAATACGGCATAGGAAAACCGTTGGCATTCGACACAGCCCTGGAATGGGAATGTATGGCTTTCAGGGGAATCTTATATCATTCTTCCTGCGAAATAGTGACAAGTTCAGGTAGCGGTGAAGGAGATGTAGAGCAGTCACGCTCCCTTCTTTCCGAAGTAGACAAAAGACTCAATAATAATAATAATAATAATAATAATGAAAAGAAGAAGAAGATGCGACAATTCATCCTCGTGCTCACAAAAGCAATCCTGGACGATGCGACCTGTGTGAACAGCGGCCTTGTCTTGGGACACAGCATTGCCACTGTGGAACAAATATTCTACCATGGGATGGATCTGCTCAGCCACAATGGTCACTTAATCCGTGAATGTGTTGTAACCATGCAGAGTAGCAATGGGGCCCATGGAATACCACGATTTGGCTCCCCAAATATGCACTGAAGCCCCGCCGTGTTTCACTCTTGGGACGTAAACGCGGTCAGAAGTTCTAAAAAATGTGAAATATGTATCATCCAATCAAATGACTCAGCTATGGCTGCGTTGTCTAGGTTTTGTGACTTTGGCACCACGTTCTCCTATTACGTGAATCACCATCTGGAGTTCGAGCTCACTCTTTTATTCCCTGCTGGAGCTCGCTTCATGTTGTTCTGGTGCAGTTAGTGTTCGCGAGTACGGCATTCAGCTCGTCAATGACTTTAGCAGCTGAAGTCCCCTTATTTTTCGTCACAATAGTTGCTTCAATGACCATTCGTCTCGATCACTCAATACAAAGTTTCATCCACGTTGCGACACAGTGAATGATTTTTTTCCGCTTTCCTTGTATGCGACATAATCCTTTAATACCTTGCCTCATGAAACACGCCGGCCGTTGTGGTCTAGCGGTTCTAGGCGCTCAGTCCGGAACTGCGCGACTGCTACGGTCGCAGGTTCGAATCCTGCCTTGGGCATGGATGTGTGTGATGTTCTTAGGTTAGTGAGGTTTAAGTAGTTCTAAGTTCTAGGGGACTGATGACCACAGCAGTTAACCCCCATAGTGCTCAGAGCCATTTGAACCATTTTTCTTGAAACACCAATCACTTAGGCTACCTTTGTTACAGACGCGCCCAACATACGAGCAACACCAATTTGCCCACGTTCGAATGCACTGAGCTCCGACATTATGCGCTCTCAACTACACAGAACACTGTTTTCATCCCGACTGCCACAACTTTCTGGGGACATTAAGTACACAGGTGCCGTTCACGATCAAATAGAACGGCACAACCTGCTGGCTTGCCTAGTGTTGTATTTACATTCAAGCATGCCTGTCTCGTGGTTTTTCTATATTTTTGTCCACTTACTGTAGTTCCTGTGTACCCAAACGTAACGACCCTCTGATAACAGATGTTATCCGAAATGCCATGACAGCATCTTAAGGCCAACCCAAAGGTAATTGAACTGATTTGTTGCAGAGTGCACTATCGATATTTTGCTGCCATTACGAAAGTATGGCTCAGTTTTCGCTTGTTAAATTTTAGAACTAATCCATGGGCAAAATTTTAAAGACCGAAAGATATATCATCCGAGGAATTATGTGATCAGGCGGAAAAGTGATTCCAAGCTTTCAAGGGTTCGGTGTGATAGAAAAATATTTCAAAATTACAAATCCTTCGTAAATGCAGCTGCCTCTTATAATCCGCTATAGTGTAGTACTACAACCTAATGAATTACAGTAAAAATAGATGCCAAAGAAATGTGGAGAAGGCTCTTCATGGTTGCAGGAAACGTAATTACAAGGACTTACAGAACACAGAATATTGTCTCTTAGTATGGAAGTGAAACATGGACGATAAATAGTTTGGACAGGAAGAGAATAGAAGCTTTCGAAATGTGGTGCTACAGAAGAATGCTGAAGATTAGATGGGTAGATCACGTAACTAATGAAGAGGTATTGAATAGAATAGTAGAGAAGAGGAGGTCGTGGCACAACTTGACAAGAAGAAGGAACCGGTTGGTAGGGCATGTTCTGAGGCATCAAGGGATCACAAATTTAGCATTGGAGGAAAGCGTAGAGGGTAAAAATCGTATAGGGAGACCAAGAGATGAATACATTAAGCAAATTCAGAAGGATGTAGGTTGCAGTAAGTACTGGGAGATGAAGAAGCTTGCACAGGATAGAGTAGCATGGAGAGCTGCATCAAACCAGTCACAGGACTGAAGACCACAACAGCAACAACAAGTTGTTTGCAGAAATTAACTACGGAATTTAAAATGTATCACGACCAATTTGAGCTGATTTTACTGATGAGCTTCTACTATAATTTATCATAGATACAAGGAATTAAGATGGATAATTTTACGTGATGCTAATCTTGAATATCTCTGAATGAACATGTCTGACATAGCCACTAATGACACGTGTATTCTGATATACACTTCGCAAATAGTCTAGCAAAGGATAAGAGGTGTTTACTCACCCTTCATGTTGAGTTAGCTCGTGCCTCTTTCTTGCAGGTCGGAACTGGTCTATGTCTCATAATCGCTGGATGTGGCTTATATATACATTTTCCGTAGGGTGACGTATTGGACCTTGAAGTATTCTACTCACACACCTGTCTTCAACGCTCTATGTACTCGTGCGTCTTTGTCTCTAAGTGTGCGCCGTGTTGACGTAGGTGGCACTAGAATAATGACATTTCTACAGCGAATGGCTGTTTTCGTTGCATTTGACGTCTAATCAACAGAGAAAATGGCACACGCAAGACGCCAAGCAAATTAAACAGCAATAACATACGCTGATATGGTGCCATCTACTATAAGCGGTGCGTAAACTGGCAGTTTTTGCGGGGGTTGTTGGGAGCAGAGGAATAGGCAGAATCCGTCACGCTCACTGCCAGTAATCCCCGCGGAATAAGCCATGTTACTTCACTCGTATCGTAATAATGCCATCTGGGCCAATAATTCTTGTGCGTCATATCGTAGGACATAAATATTATCCAGAAAGTCTGTTCCTTTTCATGCTTCATGCAGTAAACTACTGATTATTTAATAAAATAACAATAAAATAAACAAGAGTGTTAGAGACGTGTGTAAGGACTCCCTGACACAACAACCAGACTTTTTTTAAAATTGTTAAAAGATATTCGATGAAAATCATGTAAGTCTATGCACCAAGATGCTTTCACTCTAACGGGAAGTCAGAAGACACCTTCGAAGGATTACAGTAATTGGTGAACTGCAGCATATTCCACGTTTCAATATGAAAGTAAGACAGACAATAAAGAACGTTTCCCTAGTGACAAATTTTAGACATGACTCCAGAAAAAAGAAAAGATGTATACTGCTGCAATTTGCAGAGAAGAAATATATGTTTGACCACCACACATTCTTCAAGGATAAATATCAAATGAAACTCAAAAGTGACTCCATTTTATCAGGAAATAAAAAAAATTGTACAGAATCTGGCAGTTTTTAAAGACTTTTGAATTCCAAGTTCCATAAACTCGGAAGTTGTGGAGTAAAGATAATTACAAAGCTAGGAAGAAAAAGACGAAGCAAACAGAAAATCATAAATATGGATTACAAGAATTTATTTAAGAACGATGTACTATATCTTTATATATATAATTCTACTATACGTGTGTATGTCACTGAACTTCTCCTAAATGGCAGGACCGCTTTGAATGAATTTTTTTGTATGCGTTTGGGTGGCGCCGTGGATGCACACTATTGCATTTCTTAATATGTTCTGCACTTACCAATAACGTATATACTCTGTGACTGTAGACTTAGTAATTAATTAGATTATAGAATTTGTTGCTCATGGCAAGTCCAATTGACTCACCATCGTTGCCAAATTTTTGCCCCCCCCCCCCCCACCCCCCAGTGGAGGGTCATGTAAGAGGCCTATGATTAAGGAACTTGTTGCTGGTGTCATCAGGCCAGGCCACACTGATGATGATGAAATACTCAGTAGCAGTGGTGTCTGTGGGCATCTTCAATGCTCGTCAACGAACCAAGTGGGGTGATGAACATATCATAGGCGTGTCAGCGTGTCAGATGCAAGCCCACCTCTGCCTCCATATCACGTTTATCATCTGCACAGACAGCAGGAGGAGAATTATGTAGTATCATGTATAATTAAAAAAATACATGCAGGCATCTGTAGCAATTTACTCATCTTCTAAATTAGACGCGTTATGACTTCCCCTGGAAAGTCCTATAAAAATTAAACTAAACCTCTACCAGACGCGTAATTTTGAAGTGTAAAGGGACCACAAAACTATGCACATTTCAGTCAATAAAAACCGCAGCTAATACGACAGGGAACTATAAAATATACAACTCGTCAACATGGTATTTTTTGTTATAAAAATGTTAATAAAATACGTATTTTAGTATCAATGAATAACTATACAGTGTAAAGATATTCTTTGTATCCATGGGCATGTTATCTCATTATGACACACTAATTATTTGATTTACGTATTTTCTTTTATAACATATAGTAAAAAGTGAATTCCTCCTGTTCATATTCAAAACCTCTCCCTCCCTATGGAAATATTTAAGCGAAAAATAATTATTTCATGTGAGTTGTGTAGAAGCCTGCCCACACACAGGTGGCCATTACGTAATATTTAATTAAATATTAAGTGTTGGGTTTCACCCTCAAGTTAACATTAAACAATAATTTGAATATTGATAATAATTTTCAAGCATTAATATTCGCAAAATTCACTGTATCAGAGTTTTTATAGATTTGCATGGATAAATTTAACTGCAGTATGCAACAAGGTTTAGTTTTTCTTCATGATATCTTTGAAATTAAATAGGTCTTTGTCAAGGAACTGCTTAACTTATAATGAAGCCAGCTTGCTGTCAACGAAATAATGTATCACGAGTATAAATCCTTATGCTACATAACTGGTTGTATCACCTCTCTCTTTGCGACAACTAATTTAATGGGCTCTAACAGTAATAGGCTCATTCTACTTATAATTATCCCCTAGTTTAAAAATTTAATTAAGCGTTTACAAACTAATCTGTACCCATTGTTACTAATGTTTTTGTCTGCATAGCAACCTTGATTATCGTCGGCGTGTATGTAAGCACTGTTTATGAGCGTGCAGAATATATACAACGCCAACAGTGTATTCAATATACTTCACCTTTTTCTCAACAATCCTGAGCACATCTTACATTTAAATCAAAACATTTTAATGCCACAGAATAGAGTGAGATGATATAGCACCCGAATAAGGCCACGAGCCCCTCTTCACCTCGTTGTTTGCGGCAACGTTTGGTATATCGTATCCTGCTGATCCATTGCAATATTAGCATTGAGTGCATCCAGAAACGAAGGGCCTGATGACTGCGAAATGGTCCCAGTCATGGCTGCACTGGCCAGCGAGCAGGGGTCATCAATCCACAACACGGTGGATTCTGTAGGCACAGTGAATACACCTTAGACGAACCAGGGTGGGGTAATGAACACATCATCATCTTGTCAGATTGTGGAGTACATGCAGGTTCACCTTTGTGGTTGCATACATCCATTAAATCTAGAACAGAAGAAGAAGATGTAAGGTGTCAGACAAATAACGCATCTTACATTGAATTCCTGAAACAGTTTAACTCAGGTAAACGTCCAGAGAAACCCAACTCAAAACACTGATGACTCACTGTAGCCACCTGCATTAAAACACATATGAAAGAAAGAGCTATTTATCTCAGTATTTCGTAGCAGAATTTAAACTCTGCCCTACAAAAGAAACGATAATTGCGATGGGTTACAAAAACTCTAGTGGGTGGAGTTATAACAAGTACGAACTCACTGATTTGCCAGAAAGAAAACGCGTGATCACCAGCTTTGATATGGACAAATTGCAGACAGAGTAACGGGCTTCTTCTTTTGCAGAATATCGTCGAGTGTTTGAGCAAGGCGACTCGAGCTGCACTGAGACGATTGCAAGAGTCAGTATGTGAACACTTGTTTACAGGCTCGTCTTAACTCGTAAGGCGTTAAACCTGAACACCGACATTTAACACTTGCGAGCGATTTGAGGGCAACGACGTACGTGCTGTTCCAGCCAAATAGCGTGTACCATGTCAATTAACTTAGCTAGGAAACAACTAGGAGTCTCGACTTCACCATAGATGTAGGAACGGTATCCGACTGCTGTTTAACAGTCGAGAGAGATTTAGAACAGTTTCTCAGATTCACAACTCGCGCCGACAGCCGCCCCAGCCGCCACAGCCGCCCCCGATGCATGGTAAACACACGTGCTTCCGCCACGCCAGCAAGTGAAATTCAAATGCCACTCAGAACTGCGGTAGTTTGTCTCTCCTAATTTTTGTACATTCAGCCATGACTTGTAGTTAGACATATTCACGATTGTCGGCCGAAATTGAATCAGAAACGCGAGATGTCCGATCTAACGAAAAGGATTGATCAGCCACTGTAGAGTTATGAATTGTTTTAATGGTGTACTTCCTTTTTATTGCTCTTTACCGCCCCCATTCAATTTTGGGCATTTTTATTGTGCATTTTGGCATAATTAATATCTCTGACTCCAACTGTATTTAATTTGTTTGTATTTTTATCGACTCCCAGACATGGTCATTAACTATCTTCCCATTAAGGAACCTCACCATAGTTAGGAATTTCGCTTCACAGTTGTGAATACCCAGTATCAATATTTTACCATCCTGTACGGAATTTTGCTAACATTGCTATGTCATGAAGTGATACTTAGAGTAAAAATAAAAACTTAATAACGAAAAGCTAAGATTTTCATTTTTTGCTAACATATAGTTACACCTGAACCCATATACTAATTTCTGTTAGCGATTACATTTTCTTTACAGGGAGTGTAATGGAGCCGACATTGAGATCATTGTCTGGTTACATCACTGTCTGTACTGCTGGACTCTTCTGGACTCTGCATGTGTGAGATGGTATCTTCCTACTTTGCATGCCATAGGTTCAACACCAAATTCCCATAATCTTCACAGAGTGTCTTTGCGCAAGTCTCACACGTGTTAGAAAGATAATAATTATCATAACGCAGCTATTATGAGCTCACACAAATATCTACAAAGCAAAAAATAATCGACATAACTGCAGGATCACCGGAGTCAAATCAGGGTCACCTATCACCTGATGAGCCAGCGTTTCCATTATAGCATTTCATCTCTGCTGATCCTATTAGTGCTACTGATGTTGCTGCTAGCAAGGACCAGACTTGAATGACTTCTCACATCGAAATGATTCTTATTTGCAGTAGAAAACCATATTATTTTGCTAATTTCAGACAATGAGAACTGTGTGTCTATATCTGTAGTGAAGTGGACATAATGGAGCTTGCTTACGGCTGTACATAGGCACTGATATCAGACCACTTCTGAAGGTGTTTTAAGTATCAGATCACATTTCACTGCGTGTGCACGCACCGGTCCATCAAGTGTCTTCCGTTTCCGCAGTGAAAAGAGTAATAAGTATTTACCGACGCTCTGGGACCCCGGGGCACCACAGCCGGCGTCTACAGCTCTCTGCCCAGCATATCAGACTGCACTGTCAAAGACTATCATACATATCCCTTAGTAAAGCACCTTCTGCAGACGTATGCTAGCACAGAAGCCATAGCTATAGTCGTTAGGTGTTGCTCAGAGTCTACCACACACTGTTTAAGCAGTAGTATCATTTAAAACGTTCAGCGCCTCTGAGCAGTCACCATTGTCTGCGAGCCTGCTGCCGTTGTAGATAGGCAAAGGAACGAGAGTCCGTAGAAACACTCCAAGCCTCTGATGCGACCAGCACTCTACGAAGAGCATTGCTACAAACACGAATTTACCTAATTGATTTTCACGTTAAATAATGAAAATTGTAGACCGATAGATAATACATTGCATCATCCCATTCCCCCCCCCCCCCCCCGACACAGTTTGGTCGATGATTTGTATAAAACATCCGGGTAAAGGCTCAAAATCTTAGTATTTTGAGTTATACCCTCTTAGTGCGGATGTAATTACACTATTTATATGTGTGCTGTGATGTAAAAAGCCTGAAGGCATGAGGCAGGTTCCATGTTATTTTCTTCTATATCCATAAAGTTACCCAAAACGTCTAGTAATGGGGGAAATTCACTTTAAGGACACACAGGCCACTTTACAGTAAGAGAGTAATTGTTTATTTTAATAATAATGTATGATGGTAAAGTTTTACACAGAGGCTGGAGACAGGAGGTCGTAGCATGACAGATAGAACTACCAGGCGGCAGAGAAATTCACCTCATACTAACCTACAACAACGAACAAGTGATGAGATGCGAAACAGTATCTGCGCTGACGACGTCTTAGACCATTCATCGCTAACATGTGCTCACTCTCCATCAAAACAGTCAATATTATAGGTGTAGAAAGCAGTAAATTTCCCCAACTGATACTGCTCAACAATCGAAAAAAAGATAAGCATACGCTAAATGTGTTTAAAAACTAGACAGACCACAAGAAATAGTATTAGGAACTAATCTAAGTTACGTAGATAAAAATTGTGCTACCCAGCCTGTCCACAGGACGTCTGTTTTATTCCATATCAGCAAACTTCTCATGATTTCATCTACACTAACGTCAATAGCCAGTCAATAAGTTTTGCTTCTTTCGGTTTTGAAATCGTACCGCTCTAAACTCCATCCAGAATTTTTTTTACAACTCCAAATACATGTGAATTGCAGCTAGCATGCGTTGGGTGCAGAATGCCACAGCAATCCGAATAAAATAACATTGCCCTTCCTCATATTCACAGAACTAGTGGGAGTATGGCGATTTTGTCTTGTCTCGCTAGAACGCACCATCGTTTGACTATTAAAGCGTATTTGTTGATACTCCCTCTTTTATATCTACTCATTACATCTCCTACCGACCGATTACTCTTACTGTACAACGATTTCGTTTTTCCTAAATATAGCTGTGATGCCATAATTATCCATTCCTCTGTACGAATAGCAACATCCATACATTTCTTTTCAAGGGAGCTCTCTCCATGAGCCTTTAGCACAGATCTCCATCAATTTAAAGGCGGATGGTGCTGTGATTCTAATAGGTCATTCATCCTTGTAGCTTTCTGGAAAGTATCCGAGAGATCTCTCAAGACATGTTACTTATGTCACATTTCGGCTACAACCTAGGAATAAATCCAGGTATTGTCTACGATCATATCGTATCAGTTTTTACCGATTTGTTGATATTTTCCATATTTTCGATGTTAATCCATTTTTTCCATATTCCGTATGTAAATATGCAAGTGTGTATTCTGTTATAGCATAAATAACAAGGTGTGACGTACTATTTGTGTATGACATCCAACCACACGGTTGCATCATACATACAGAAAAAAAATCATATCCACCCTACCCCTTAGCCTTGTGGTATTTAAATCACATCACCCAACAGCACGCATATACTTTAATTACATCCACACAAAGAGGATAAAAGCGATAGTGCTACCATTTTGAGCCTTCACTCGGATGTTTAATGCGAATCATCGGCTAAACTAATGCAGTATATTATCTGTCTGTCTCTAATTTTAATTATTTAACGTAGATATCGATTAAGTAAACTCGTGTTTGGATCAATCAACTTCGTAGAGTGATGAACGCATCAGAGGCAGGTTGTGTTTCGATAGAGCCTCGTTCCGTTACCTCCCTACAACGGCAGCAGGCTGGCAGACCATAGTGACTGCTCAAAGGTACTGCGTGTTGTGAAAGGCCGTCGCTGGCGGATGGAAAATTATTCTCGCAACTCTCCGTTGTTGTTATAATATTACTGCTTAACTATGTGTAGCAGACTTACCAAAACCTGATGATTACAGACGACTTCTGTGCTAGCAGACATCTGCATAAGGTAAATAAATAAATAAAATAAATAAATGTATGCTATTCTTTGACAGCAGCATCTGATGTGTTGGTCAGTGTGGATCGAGTTCAATCTGGCAGCCCAGCTGCTGACTGAATTGTTACCTGTGTGTTCGTTGTTGTAAGTCATTTTCAACGTGTTTTGTGCGTTAGCTGACTCTGGCGGCGGCAATTTCGCCCGTTCGAGATACGAAACACCATTGACACGATACCACAGGAAAAGCCTTGTGCCTGGACTACCTCGGGATGAACTGCACGGTATGATAAAAATAAAAGCAGCCCCGCTGCTACAGCAACAGGCTACAGTAACAGGTAAGCATACTTTTTCCGATCACTTGACTGGAATGTTTAACTGTCACAGCCTCAATCGATGTTTGTTACTTCAAAGCGCTGTAAAACACTGTTAAGTTTCTTTTCGTGTATCTCTAAGCTACTCAAGTGAAGTACACCATCTGTGAAAAAGTGAAAAGATTGGTTTTATTCCTGGCTTATAACCGACGTCAGTACAGTAACTACGATCACTGCTTGAACCAACAACACTGTAAACAACAAACGTGCATTCGATGAGTCAGTTGGGAGCAGGCAGTGGTAAGCAGTGGACATGTGGCCACAGTTTGTCAACGTTATTGTCTCACAAATCGCCTTGGAACAACGTCTAAATCAAGTGTTCCAGACAGTCTCCAGAATATTTTGAAGAAGAGAAGAGTGTGTGCAAAGTTCGTCCCGCATTCTTCGACACAGGAACAAAAACAATGACACCTGGACACCTGCCGCGACGTGATAGAAATGTAAAATGCTGACAAATATTTTCTGGAAAAAATCGTCCCGGAAGATCAGAATTGGGGCTGAAAGCTTGTGTTGCATATACTGTATCCTTTGTTATGCTTTTTTTACAAGGCACTATCTGTGGCTGACAATGTCCCTCAGCCAGATGCACCAGCTTAGGACACCTCTCAGCCTGCGAGATCCAGGAAGTCACAGAGGGTGGAATTATTGATAGTTGGGAGCTACAATGTGAGGCGCGAAATAGAGCGCCTAATGGGATGTGGCTGCCGAGGAGGGGAAGAAAACCAGTGTGTACCCCTTTTGCATGCCGGGTGAATTCATTCCAGACGTGGAACGCGTCCTTCTCGATGCCATGAAGAACAGCGTGCAGCCAACTGCTGGTGGTGGCTCACGTTGGTGCCAATGATATATGGTGCTCTGGATCGGAAGAGATTCCCTCCGATTTCGAGGGGCTGTCAGTCTTGCTTGCGAGATGAAAGCAGAGCTCACCTTTTGCAGCATAGTTGACAGGATCGACTACGGATCTCTGTACAGAAACGAGTGCTGGGTGTGAATCAGAGGTTCAGACGGCTCTGTGACCGTGTAGGCTGCAGACTTGCGTCATAGGGCGGTGAGATTTCGGGTTCCGCTAAATAGGTCAAATGGCCATTACTCGCAGGAGGCAGTTACACAGGTACTGGGGGCTATGTGTCGTGGACTTGGTGGTTTTCGGTTTGGGGAAACACAAATAAAGCTTCAGTCTCAAAGGGTGCAGGTTGGACACAGGAAGAACGTAGATGTAGGAATCATCGGTATAATGGCTCTGAGCACTATGGGACTCAACTGCTGTGGTCATAAGTCCCCTAGAACTTAGAACTACTTAAACCTAACTAACCTAAGGACATCACACACATCCATGCCCGAGGCAGGATTCGAACCTGCGACCGTAGCGGTCGTGCGGTTCCAGACTGTATCGCCTAGAACCGCTCGGCCACTCCGGCCGGCATCGGTATAATAGTTGTACTTACTCGTAGCTGTCGTGAGAAAGCACCAGAGCTCCAATCGCTAATAGAAGGCACTATCGCTCAAATAGTTATATGCACTGAAAGCTGGCTAAAGCCGGAGATAATTTCAGTCGAAATTTTGCGAAAGACCTAACGGATAGGCTAAGTACAGCTGGCGGTGGCGTGTTTGTTGCTGTTAGAACTAGTTTATCCTGTAGCGAAACTGAAGTAGACAGTTCCTGTGAAATACACTCCTGGAAATTGAATTAAGAACACCGTGAATTCATTGTCCCAGGAAGGGGAAACTTTATTGACACATTCCTGGGGTCAGATACATCACATGATCACACTGACAGAACCACAGGCACATAGACACAGGCAACAGAGCATGCACAATGTCGGCACTAGTACAGTGTATATCCACCTTTCGTAGCAATGCAGGCTGCTATTCTCCCATGGAGACGATCGTAGAGATGCTGGATGTAGTCCTGTGGAACGGCTTGCCATGCCATTTCCACCTGGCGCCTCAGTTGGACCAGCGTTCGTGCTGGACGTGCAGACCGCGTGAGACGACGCTTCATCCAGTCCCAAACATGCTCAATGGGGGACAGATCCGGAGATCTTGCTGGCCAGGGTAGTTGACTTACACCTTCTAGAGCACGTTGGGTGGCACGGGATGCATGCGGACGTACATTGTCCTGTTGGAACAGCAAGTTCCCTTGCCGGTCTAGGAATGGTAGAACGATGGGTTCGATGACGGTTTGGATGTACCGTGCACTATTCAGTGTCCCCTCGACGATCACCAGTGGCGTACGGCCAGTGTAGGAGATTGCTCTCCACACCATGATGCCGGGTGTTGGCCCTGTGTGCCTCGGTCGTATGCAGTCCTGATTGTGGCGCTCACCTGCACGGCGTCAAACACGCATACGACCATCATTGGCACCAAGGCAGAAGCGACTCTCATCGCTGAAGATGACACGTCTCCATTCGTCCCTCCATTCACGCCTGTCGCGACACCACTGGAGGCGGGCTGCACGATGTTGGGGCGTGAGCGGAAGACGGCCTAACGGTGTGCGGGACCGTAGCCCAGCTTCATGGAGACGGTTGCGAATGGTCCTCGCCGATACCCCAGGAGCAACAGTGTCCCTAATTTGCTGGGAAGTGGCGGTGCGGTCCCCTACGGCACTGCGTAGGATCCTACGGTCTTGGCGTGCATCCGTGCGTCGCTGCGGTCCAGTCCCAGGTCGACGGGCACGTGCACCTTCCGCCGACCACTGGCGACAACATCGATGTACTGTGGAGACCTCACGCCCCACGTGTTGAGCAATTCGGCGGTACGTCCACGCGGCCTCCCGCATGCCCACTATACGCCCTCGCTCAAAGTCCGTCAACTGCACATACGGTTCACGTCCACGCTGTCGCGGCATGCTACCAGTGTTAAAGACTGCGATGGAGCTCCGTATGCCACGGCAAACTGGCTGACACTGACGGCGGCGGTGCACAAATGCTGCGCAGCTAGCGCCATTCGACGGCCAACACCGCGGTTCCTGGTGTGTCCGCTGTGCCGTGCGTGTGATCATTGCTTGTACAGCCCTCTCGCAGTGTCCGGAGCAAGTATGGTGGGTCTGACACACCGGTGTCAATGTGTTCTTTTTTCCATTTCCAGGAGTGTAGTATGGGTAGACTTCATTCTTGACAACCGGAACAAAATAATAATTGTGTCCTTTCACCGACATCCCAAATCAAATGATACAATTACTGAAAGGTTCGAAGGAAACTGAGGTTTAATTTCAAACAAGTACCCGGCTCAAACAATTATAGGTGGTGGGGACTTCAGTTTGACCACGATAAGTTGGCTGAAATACATGTTTAAATCCGGAGTTACGCATAAAACATCGTCCGATGTTTTGCTAAACTTACTCCGCAAATTATATCGAGCAATTAGTTCATGAGCTTACTCGAATAGTAAACGGTTGCGAAAACTCACTTGACCTCCTAGCAACAAATAATCCAGAGCTAATAATGAGCATCGAAACGAAACAGGAATTAATGAAAACAGGGTTGTTGTAGCGAGACTGACTACTGTGTAACCTCCCAAAAGAAAAAAATATAATTCTAACATTGACATTTAGCGTAACCTCCCAATAAATAAATTTCATAACCTACCAATAATAAAATGTAACTAATCTCTCAATACACAATTGTCGCTCACTTATAACCTTTCAATAATGACTGCGAATTTAAACTGGTTAATTTTGGACGTCAGCAGTGCTGCATCATGGCCCTGAAAGATCATTCTGAATAAATAGAAAATTCTTACCTCAATAAGGTCGCCGGATAACCCGTATATATCTGCTCCTATAAGAAATTTTTCTGGCACAGCTCAGTGCAATGGTGGCCGATAGATTTGTCATGTATAAAAAGAAAGAACTGGTTTTTCTTTACAATAATCAGGATGACCAAGGATTGGAGAAATTAGTAAACTCTTTAAATTGAGTTGAATGATTGTCGAAAGTTAATTTTTATAAGAAAGATTATTATTAAGAGATTTCTTTTTAAAAGCATTTACATGGGACTTGATACTCTTACATCAACGTAGAATTAGTGCAAAAACCAAATATAGTGCTCCATGGTCATGAGGATGGACAGGACATACGGATATCGCAGTAATTGGTGGTAATTAGGTCAGAAGGTGAAGGACATCAAGTCTTATGCTAGTCCCCATTCAGAATTACATTAGTGTATCAACCGATTTGAATAATTATTGGCACTCATTGGCTGGTTACTAAACATTTCTGTACTATGTATGGAGTATTACAGAACATCATTCATAAGTCAACTCATTACAGTAATAATTGGCATCAGGTCATCTCATTATAGTAATTATTGGCATAGCATTTAAGCATAAGTCATCTCATTACAGTAATCATTGACATAGCATTTACACATAAGTCATTTCATTACAGTAATCATTGGCATTCATTGGCCAGTTACAAGGCATTTATTATGCATTATTCAGAAGTCATCATGCAAAACAGGACTTATTGGGTGTAGCATCAAGCTGCTAGTGTTTATATATGATATCATGTAAGTGACATAAGACATATTTAAAATGTAAGACATTGGAACTAGTATTCAAGGTGTTTAGTCCAATAATACATGGACATAATATAATCAATACATCAGAAAAAATTGCATTATATTTAGGACTAGAAATATATCTTAAACTGGTAGCATTATTTAGTTGTATACTGGTAATTGTTGGGACTGGTAATATTTATTTTTTTTTGTGCTAGCAATGCATTGCGTTGGGATCGACAGTTAATTGCTGGGGCATGAAAATGATTGCTTTTGACTTATTGCTGGAAATAAGGATTAATAACGTCATTCTTCATGAGTTAGCTGTAGCAAGGTTATGAAACAAGTAGAGTATATGTGATCACATTCATGAATGATACACACAAATGAGTAAAAAATGCAAGTATTAGAACAGGTTTCATAGCTAAGTGTTTATAGCATATTGATATCGTGAAAAGCTTCTCCTGGAAAAAATACAAAATGGATTATTGAGCTGAAAGAAGAAATGCATATTATGCTGAAAAGTAGTGAACTTCGAATTAACAGGTAATGAAACGTGTACTTAGTATGTATGTACTCTAGCTGTCTTTCCCAAAACATTCAGTCATTCTACTATGCGACATAAGACATACTTCAAAAGGAACTGCAACAAATACTTAAATAACTACATAGCATTTCTTAACTAATAGAAAATATATAAACTCCATCATTATCATCATCTCCAAAGAAAAACTTCATTATTCATATTACCATATTCTTCATATAACTAGTCATTATCATTTATTATCATCTGCAAAAAATAGACACTTAGTTATCAATATTCATATTATACCATTTTCCTCATACAATTATTCATTATCATTCATTACTTCATATATTATAGAGTTTCTTACTTCTAGCGTATTTCATCACTAAAATTAACATGCGTAGTTCTGTCTGAGAGCCTGCAATATTCGCCTCGCATTCTAAAAGAAAAATAATTAGTCAAGACTGTGTATAGTTATTCTTGTTAATGCTTGTTAATTCTGATCCATTTACTCTTCATGACAAGTTATTGCATTTTATTTCGTTCATTCTGAAGGTGAAATTCCCATCTCATAGTAAACCACTGTGGTTTTCTTAATTTATTTCTTTTACACGTCATTGCTTTCTGAAAATGATGTATATAGATTAATATCTTGCATTTAAATCATGTACCCATTAAATGAATACTTGTTTCTATTGATATAACTAAGCATACAGCATAGCATGACAGAAAACATATTAGGTCAAAAACATAGACAGTTTTCAAGTGCAAAAATGTTCACACAGTATCATAATGTAGTAGCAAAAAATGTAGAATAGTCAAGATATTGAGATATCATAAGAAAAAATGTCAAAGTCAACTGGTTTTTGTTACATCTTAAAGATTTCATAGTGAATACAGAGAAAAATTCTACTTTCGATTGGAAAATCATCATATATACATAAAAAATGGAAAATGTGCACTGTCTGATATATAACGACAAGAAAAGCGACCTGCTAACCTTACCTTGCCGTGCATTTGCCAAGAAAAAATATGATCATCATCAATAAGTGGTCATATAAATATCTGGAAATGGCATTACAGTGTGATAAATCATAAAGTATGTTCACTCAATAAAGGGTTTAATATTGGAGATATGGTGATTGCCCTCGCTTTTTCTGGTTCTCAAAGTTTCGACATGTACTACATTGGGGCGAGGAATGCTGCGTATTCTATATGGACCTGCGTATAGAAGCTCAAATTCACTGCATCTACTCTTTCCTCTGTTGGATAAATAATGCGTGCGTACTAATATCTTCTGTCCAATGTGAAAGTCACGGTGTGTACAAACCTGTTTCTGCTGTCGTCTCCGGCTCTCTGCGGCACGTTTGATGTTGTTGAGTGCAATGTCAATTATTTCATGGTGGCTTAGTCGATGAGATTTAGGAAAGGATACTAATTCTTTAATTTTGTTAGGTGGTTCAACATTTTTGAATATAACAGTCGCAGATAGCATAGTAGATTCATTTGGTATGGAGTTAATTACATCCTGGAATGAGTGTATGTGTGTATCCCAATCAATATGTCTTTTATGGCAGTATATTCTACATTGTTTACCAATTTCTTTCATTAGTCGTTCAGAAGGATTCGAAGAAGCGCGGTACCTGGATATATAGATCGGAGAAATGTTTCTTGCTCGTAACATACGTGTCCATATAGCAGATCGAAACTGTGGTCCATTGTCGGAAGTTACTTTCAATATATGCCCTACATGAAATACTAAATCTTTTACAAATGCATTAGAAATAGATTTAGCAGTAGCTTTGCGTAACGGAGTGAAGGTAACAAATTTCGAAGTGAGTTCAACAGCGACAAAGATGTAACAAAAACCTCTATTAGTTCTGGGACTCGATCCAAAAATGTCTACAGCGGCCATTTGTCTCAATTTCACGGGTACAATGGGATGTAACAGAGGAATATGTGAAGTCGTGTCTGATTTAGCTTTCTGGCAGATTTTACATGACGCTAAAACTCGTCGAATACGTTTCTCCATGTTGGCAAAATAACAGTTCTGTCTTAGTATAAGAACACATTTTCTGGCTCCGTAATGTTCGTAACTTAAATGAGTATACCAAATTAATTTGTTAACAAGTTCGTCAGGAATACATAATAACCAGTTGTTGCTGTCAGGGTGAGAGCGGCGAAACAGAATGTTCTTGCGTACAGTATAATGGTTTCTAATGGTAACGTTATTCCTATCTTGCCAAAGGTGTTTAATTTCTTTCCATACGTTGTCTTTGCTCTGCTCTTGTGCTATGTCTCGTAATGATGAAGAAATGAAATTTTCGAATGCACTTGTTGAATATACATGACGCTAAAATTTGCTTGGCAGAAGTTGGATCCGATGTCTTGCTGATTGTTACTGAGAGAACGGGATAGTGCATCTGCTACAACATTTTGGGTACCGAGAATGTGAACAATTGTAAAATTAAATTCCTGTAAATATAGTTTCCATCTGCTAAATCTGTCATGTGTAAATTTAGCGGAAAGTAAAAACTGTATAGCTCTATGATCTGTGTAAACGGTAGTATGTCTTCCACAAAAGAAAATGCCTAAATCTGGTAAATGCCCATACAACACATAATGTTTCAAGTTCTGTAACAGAATAATTACGTTCAGCAGGTGACAGAATTCGACTTGCAAAAGCGATCTTTTTGATTACTGTAGTACCGTCTTCTTCAATTTCCTGAAAAATGTGTACGCCTAAAGCTGTGTTAGAACTGTCGGAGGCAATGGAAAAATTTCTGGTTAGATCTGGGTGTGATAAAAGTGGTGCATTCAACAAGGCATGTTTCAGATTAACAAACTCAGACTGTGCTTGGCTATCCCAGGTCCCAAATAGCGTTTTTACCCGTCAGTTGGCATAATCTAGGGGTGTCTAAAGCAGAGTAATGAATAAATTTACGGAAAAAGTTAATTAAACCCAGAAACCTGCGTAGTTGTTTCTTCGACGTTGGAACAGTAATGTCGCGTAAAGCTTGAAGTTTTTCCGGGTCAGGCGCAATGCCTTCTGCTGAAATTAAATGTCCAAGAAATTTTATGGAAGTTTTCCCGAAGTTCGATTTGCTAAGATTAACAGTGAGTCCTTGTGCACGAAAAGTTTGCAACAGTTGTTCCAGAATCAATTGTTTCAATTGGTGAGAGATCTGGAGAATGTGCTGGCCAGTGCAGCAGTCGAACATTTTCTGTATCCAGAAAGGCCAGTACAGGACCTGCAACATGCGGTCGTGCATTATCCTGCTGAAATGTAGGGTTTCGCAGGAATCGAATGAAGGGTAGTGCCACGGGTCGTAACACATATGAAATGTAACGTCCACTGTTCAAAGTGCCGTCAGTGCGAACAAGAGGTGAACGAGACGTGTAACCAGTGGCACCCCATACCATCACGCCGGGTGATACGCCAGTATGGCGATGACGAATACACGCTTCCAATGTGCATTCACCGCGATGTCGTCAAACATGGATGCGACCATCATGATGCTGTAAACAGAACCTGGACTCATCCGAAAAAATGACGTTTTGCCATTCGTACACCCAGGCTCGTCGTTGAGTACACCGTCGCAGGCGCTCCTGTCCGTGATGCAGCGTCAAGGGTAACCGCAGCCATGGTCTCCGAACTGATAGTCAATACTGCTGCAAACGTCGTCGAACTGTTCGTGCAGATGGTTGTTGTCCTGGAAACGTCCCCATCTGCTGACTCAGGGATCGAGACGTGACTGCACGATCCGTTACAGCCATGCGGATAAAATGCCTGTCATCTCGCCTGCTAGTGATACGAGGCCGTTGGGATTCAGCACGGCGTTCCGTATTACCGTCCTGAACCCACCGATTCCATTTTCTGCAAACAGTCATTGGATCTCGACTAACGCGAGCAGCAATGTTGCGATACGATAAACCGCAATCGCGATAGGCTACAATCCGACCTTTATCAAAGTCGGAAACGTGATGGTACGCATTTCTCCTCCTTACACGAGGCGTCACAACAACGTTTCACCAGGCAACGCTGGTCAACTGTTGTTTGTGTATGACAAAAACTTTCCTCATGTCAGCACTTTGTAGGAGTCGCCACCGGCGCCAGCCTTGTGTGAATGCTCTGAAAAGCTACTCATTTGCATATCACAGCATCTTCTTCCTGCCGGTTAAACTTCGCGTCTGTAGCACGTCATCTTCGTGGTGTAGCAATTTTAATGGCCAACTTTTTGCCACCTTCTTCGTGGAAGTGAGTACAAAGTAATTTCATGGTTAATGATTTCAAACAACGTTATTGTATGATATGAATTATCTTTATTTCGGGCGAACAGTGTGTGGTAAGTGCACCCTTTACATTGAAACAATATTACGACATAATGACCTACATGAAATGTACTGGCTACGTACTGCATATGAAACATGGAACGATAAAGTTCCTCAGGACAGAGAAGTAAAGGGTACGATGTACTACCATATTATTCTTATTCTACTGGATTAAGGATAGTTCCAACTTCCGGTACCGACTCCGTTCAATTCACGATCCAAAAATATTTCATATAACACTGACGAGCTAGAACAGCATCTCTTGACACTGAAACACACGTTATAGATGAAGGTAGTGTTAGTGGTCACGCGGAGAGGGTGTGTGTCTGTGCAATGTACCACGCTTTTATGAAAATCGTATGTGAATTGCTACGATAAAGGCTCTGTTAATCAAGTCAGTATTCACACAAAATAGGGTACAAAGTCAACAAATCTTGCACGAACTATCCGATGATTTGGCAAATGTTTCTACTGAGTCAGTCTTTCTCTCTCTTTCTTTTTCTTTCTTTCTTTCTTTTTCTCTTTAAATATATTCACAGTGTTAGTCCAGTATCTGTCTTATTCGTTGACAGAAAAATTGGAATTCACAGATTTCCTGCCATAGTTCCTGAAATGGTCATTTATAAGAGATAATTTACTAGTCCTTGCACTGAAATATGCACGAGAGGATTCCAATAAGGACCAGAGCTTCATAATAATTCAAGTCACAAACCTGAGTCAGGTCAAACTTGCCATTAATTCTGACAACGTAAATTCTTTTTAATTTTCTTAAGTGGGCGACTGGTAGTGGATGAGACCTCACCTGTCAAACTGCAGGAACATTATCGAAATTAACATCGGGTTTGACAGGTGATTCTTCCAGCCTTCGCTGCTCTCTTCGTAACAATATAGAAGCGTTTCGGGTTGCTGTCACCTTTAGAAAAGAGTAATAGTGACATGTACAGTTCTGTATTTCGTTAATGAATTTAACAAGTTAATGCTGCTATTCACTTCTCAGACCACATAGTATATGGACGAATTTCATTATTTAGACATTCTTTGTGACAGAAGATAGGTCCTCTGGCCTAGAATTCACCTAAAATGCATTTGTTATCTTTAGTTTCCAATGTTTGTTTCCTTGCACACCAGTGCATTTAGTGGACGCTGGTCAGACATTATCTAATGATTCGTGTTAAACAAGTATTAGTGTAACAACGCGCAATTTGTTTGCTTTTCACACTGTAGTAAAGTCCGATTTTCACTGACCAAAGTTTTTGTTTATCACCAACCGATAATGACGAAAGTCAAAGATCAAATTACGAACGAAATTGTAAGGGTAACACTTACAGATTACTAAACCTGCCAACGGAAAAATTGTGTCCGAATGACAAATGGAGTGGACAGGCACTAGCACAGAATTCGTGTCGAGGAGGTAAGACTAAAATGTGACTCATAAAAATAAGCAAACGGTACAGTGACTTCGTACTCATCACAAATGACTTTAGCGTGGAAGATGTGGTTTGATCCTGTTCTCATGTGGGTAAGGATGTGCAGTGTAGACAAAGTGAGGAGGAAATCAAACGTATCCTGACACAGATGAACTGATTTCTACAAGAGAAAACCCACTATTGACAAAAGACGATAGATTTCAAACCAGTGCATCTAGAACGCAGCATGGTACGGATATGAACTGTGTACTGCTTGAAAACAAGCCATAAAAGGAAAATTTTGAAAAATGATGTACTCAGATAAGCTACCAAAGTGTTAAGAACAACAACGGATGTTAAATCAACTGGAATCTATTATCGTTTAAATTTGTTGATTAATAAAGCAGCTTTAAAGGCGACTTGGAAATACAGACATAACTATGGCAAAAAAGTGTTGAGGCAGACAAATATTGGAAAGAATGATGGAGACCTAAGGGACAAATCACTACATCATCTTAAGAAGTATGCAAAAAGGAATCAACAATCACTTTTCTATTTTTTTATTTTTGAAGAAACCGCCCTATTGAACAATAGAAAACATAAATACTGATAGTTGGACATGGATTTCAACATCGTCCTTTCCGCATACTACTTGTATATCTACTGTGCCATGTACGTAATTTTTATCATTCCATTACACCGTAATGGTACATAGATTTAGTTGTGGAACAATTCTTTAAAGTTTTAAGTAGCCTTTAAGAGCGCAAGAGTATTTTAAATAGGTCCACAACGCGATAACACATAAATGGGGTACGTGTATGAGTAAACGAATGCAAGTTTATTAGAGAATTGAAGAAAGGTAGCGAAGTTCTCTTTGAATAATTGTTTTTCGCTGACTGTTCGACGGTGTGAAGGTGGCTGACTCCTGGGAGGGAGGTCGTATGGTATTTGGTGCTCGGCACGATGCTTGGATTTTCTTTTCATGCTTAGGGACTGAAAATAGTGTACAACATTTGTTTGTATTTATTGTGTCCTCTTATTATGTGCTGTTCATTCTCGTCTAACGTGATGTGACGGTTTCCCATTTTGTACGTCACTGCGTGACTGATAATTCACGTCACCGCTTTGTTTTCTGTTCGTGGATGTGGGTGCCTCTCGGGAAGATTCAGATGTATTCATTTGAACTGAAGACACTGAAATATCTCGAAAACTACACGTCAGATCAAAATGTTTATAACTGCCATATGTTTGTCTCGGAGACGGACATCCAGTGATACCACACTCCACCCGCCACCCAATCCCGTGCGTGGGATTTTTATTGCAGATTACGATTTTACTGCAAAATGCACATACGTTTTGTGTGAAGCATTTTCTTCGTCTCGTCACAGATGGCTCTGTAATCGGAGGGATAGAAATGGGTACACAACCGTAATTTTCGACATGCTGCTCAATGGCCCTTGAATATCCATGCTGCGAGGGTAGTACCGGCTAGTATTCCGTAACTTCTGATTGCAAACGCCGTTCACAACGTTGTATCCCTCTGATGTATCGAACAGGGAGTACTCGGCCCGCCACCATGGCCATGAAGCGAACTACGACGTATCACTACATGCAGTCACTGTGACCGGTGCTCGCATATCCTGCACACGTAGCACAGATAGCGGCTCTAAACGTTGCAATGCTAGAGCAGTGTTTATTGCCTGCACGTCTACTTATCATTTGGCGAACAGGCGTGCAAGTGGACGATGAATGTTGCTACCACAGAACACAAAATTGAAATGATTCTGATTTACGGAGACTGTAAGAGATATACTGAGGCTACTGATACCTTGTATGCCGAGCGTTTCCAGAGAAAGCTCGCTCTCGCTTTGCAAAGCTGTGAACGCCTTTATGTCTGATGACAGCGTACAGACTGACAAATTGAAAGGAAGTAAACGTGTTGCAGGAGAAGCTAATGAAGTAGTTGTATTAGCGGCAGTGCACCACAATCC
Source organism: Schistocerca cancellata (assembly GCF_023864275.1). Lineage (NCBI taxonomy): Eukaryota > Metazoa > Arthropoda > Insecta > Orthoptera > Acrididae > Schistocerca > Schistocerca cancellata. Next base: position 452,128,597 of record NC_064628.1, on the reverse strand, counting down.
ACGAATAAGCGTCCAGCAATTACACCGCGATTTCAGGAAGTCCATAGGTAGTATTGTCACGATACTGTATCACCATATATACCATCCATACCACGTGCCACAGCATCGAGAACCTCGTGTCGCCGATTTCCATAATCGGGTAGTGTTTCGTGAATGAGCACGACAAACAAATGCAAATAACCCTCACTTTCTTTGTTGTTCTCTTGCCAGTGCCATGATCGCTTTGTGTTTTATGTTATTTAGCGTGGAAATGTTAATGAAATGCTCAATATTAGCAAATTTGCCTGTGGTACTATTTTCCGATGAGTCTACATTCACAAATTACGGTAGCGTTAACCGGCATGATATGCAACACTGGAGTGTAGACAATCTCCACTGGTAACGGCAAGTTGACCTTCATTGCCCCTGGTCGGCTAATGTATGGTGTGGCATCATAGGGAACAAACTCAATGGTCTGTATTTTATCGACGGCACGTTCAATGGACGCAAATATCCAACATTTTTGTAACAGGAACTATCGGTACTACTGCAAGATATTGCCCTGGACGTTCGACGACGTATATGAATTCAGCATGTCGTTTGCCCAACGCGTTACGCAACTGAAGCATGGTAGGTATTGGACAGTGTTTACACTGGGCGGTGGATCGACAGATGTGTCCCTATTAACTGACTCGCTAGGTCGCCGGATTTGACGTCGCTGTATTTATTTCTGTTGGGACACTTAAAAGATAACGTGACCGGCAAGTGAAGACATGGTCGACAGCATCAGAAACGCCTGTGCTGACATTGCCGCAGATATGCTTCCATCTTATGTACGGTCATCTGAAAAGCGGATCACTAGGTGTATTGAAGCTGGCGGGACTACGTTTGAACACTTACTCTAATTGGAAAAGTAGATTAGTGTTCGCCTCGAGCCGCGTATACATTGGAGCGTCGAGTTGTCAACTGTTCGATTTTTCGAAGGAATACCACATTGCGAATAGGGTTTTCAATTAGAAGTTATGAAATACTGGTCTGTCCTACCCTCGCAGCATGGAGGTGGGGTTCCACGTCCCATTGGATATTCAACGGCCATTGAATAGCAAATCGTAAATTGTAGTTGTGTACGCATTTCTATTCCTCCTATTACAGCGCCATCTATAACGAGAAGAAGAAAATGCTTCAGACAAAACATTTGTAGATTTTTCAGTAGAATCGTAATCTTCAATTTAAAAAAAAAACTGGGAATCCTATTGAAGATTTCAAAGCTGCCCTCGTTAAAGTTGCCCTCGTTGAACATCCCCTCCTAGACAAATTGGAATTATAACTTTTTTCGATCCGACGTGTAGTTTTCGAGATATTTCAATGTGTTCACTTAAAATGAACACCCTGTAGATGAAGATTTAGCTGTAGATAGAATCTCGGCAGTGACGGCAGTGGCCCCCAAATACATCTGAATCTTCCCGAGAGGCGCCCACTTCCACGAATAGAAAACAAAGGGGTGACGTGAATTGTCAGTCACACAGTGACATACAAAATGGGAAATCGTTACGTCATGTTCGAAACAACGAGCAGCACATAATAAGATGACAGAAGAAATAGTGTTGCAGATTATTTTGTTCCTAAGCATGAAAAAAAAATCCAAGCAACATCCACAACACGAAATATCATACGACCTCCCACCCAGAAGTTCACTATCTTCAAGCCGTCGGGCAGTCAGCTAAAAACAAGAACTCAAAGAAACTTCGTTACCTTTCCTCCATTCACTTAATCATATACGTATCCCACTTTCATGTCATCATGTTTTGGACATATTTAAAATGCTCTTGTGCTCTTAAAAACCACTTAAAACTTCAAATTGTTGTTCTACTATTAAATCTACCTTCAGTTAAAATAAACACCCTATATATTCTGCGAACCACTGTGAAGTGCTTGTGAGAGGCTATTTCCCACTGTACGACTGATTGTTATCATCGTCTCATTCATTCGCGGACGGTGCGCGAAAAGAATGATTACTTGAATTTCACAGTGCGCACTCATGCAAAGCTCTACAAACTTAAGGACGACATTGATAACGGAACATAACATATTAACGACTCGGTGCTGTCAGAGGCTGCTAGTCGTGCACAGAAAGTTGTGCGTTACATTGTGTGAGGTCATCGCGACTATAGCGCCAAATAGAGCTGGCCCCGTAGTTGAAGGACCGATGAAAGGCAGCGTTTGTCAATCATCGCGCAGTTACGGTGAATGACTTCACATAGGGAAGAATCATCGGAAACATGGACGAAGCGTGACGAGTGTAGCTCAAGAATTTGGTAGTTGTCACAGCATTGTTTCACGTGCTTGGAGAGCGTTCCGAACCACAGACATTGCTGCCCGAAGGACAGAAGGTGTTGGAACACGATAAACTACAGCAGTAGATTACCTCTATCGCCGACGAAGGTTGAAATTCGCACGCAGTAATAAAGCTGCGCGTCCATTGAGTGGCAACGGGTGGTCTTTCCTGAGGAGAGATTGCCGTTGGCATGCACGGTGGAAACGTTTGAAAGCAAATACCCTCCAACAATCGACCGGAGGTCCGAGGCTAGAGGAGGGAACGATATGGTCTAGGGAATGTTTCAGTGGCATTCTTTCGGTCATCTTATCATTCTGAAAGGTACATTTGATCAACACTAGTATGCATCTACCCTTGGAGACCAAGTCCAACCCTATTTCAGTTTGGTTTTCCTCTGCACGATAGCATCTAACATTGCTCAGGCCACGGATCCTCCGGAGAAACCTTGTGCAGCTGGCCACGGCACTGGATTCGGCATGGCTTCAAATCCCTGACGGTACGTTCCAGAGCCTCATTGACTGTATCCCTTTAGGTCTCGCAACAGTGCGCGCTGCAGAAGGTGTTTTTCAGTCTTTGGACAGGTGGTCACGTTATTGTGACTAGGCAGTGTATGTCCCACAGACAAATTTGCTAATATTGAGCATTTCATTAACATTTCCACGCTAAATAACATAAAACACAAAGCGATCATGGCACTGGCAAGAGAAAGGATTCATGTTATTCGCATAAATTTGATTATGTGGACTGTATTGTCTGCATTTAAAAGCGGTATCAAAACTACCTTCGCTGTCTTGGGATTGGGTGGATGGTGTGACATAGACTAATGCGAACTAAATCCACGATAAGTCTACGACGGCGAAGACTGCTAAGGTTGACAGACTTGCAACTCCGGTACCGCAGGTATTTGCTACTCGACAAACTGTTATCAGCTTGACGGCGAAATCTATCTATGACACGGCCGTATCTTTGCTGTCAAGAGTTCTTAACTTTGCACCTACACCAGTTTCACTGCCACTAATGCACTTTGTCAGCTATATCGAAGAAGCCTTGAGGCCTCTTGCAACAGAATCAGCAGAGAAAATCTGTCGGGAGTTTGGCCATGTGTTGACGAGAGCCGCACCACCGAAGAGACACATTTTGCCTATGGAGAAGGCAGCCCTCCATAACTTACGGGCAGACGTGGATACTATAATACCCAACGTGGTAATGCTACCGTGTTCGTGACATGGGACGACTATATTAATAAGCTGAATGTTTTGTGCCGGTCGCTGTGGCCGAGTGGTTCTAGGCGCTTCAGTCCGGAACCGCGCTGCTGCTACGGTCGCAGGCTAGGATCCTGCCTCGGGCATGGATGTGTGTGATGTCCTTAGGTTAGTTAGGTTTAAGTAGTTCTAAGTCTAGGGGACTGATGACAGATGTTAAATCCCATAGTGCTTAGAGCCATTTGAATGTTTTGTTACGTTACAGAAAATAGCAAGATCGATAGGGACCCTGTTAACAGTGTAAGAAGACGAGCAGAACTTTTGACTTCCAGTTCCCTACCAAAGAAGGTCATTTGGGACCTCATAGTTCAGTTGCACCTGGGACGTACAGTGTACTTAAGATCCACAAAGAAAGCGTGCGTATATGTCCTTTCGTCAGCACTACTGGAGAAGCCTCCTATGATTTGCACAGGAAATGGGCGTCTCTACTCATACCAATTGCAGACAAGTGTCTACATAACATAAGAAATTCTACTGATTTCATCGGCAAACTTAGGTCACTTGAGCTAAAAGCAACGATTTCTATTGGTCTTTTATGATACCGTCGCCCCTTTTCATAAAAGTGGCTCTGGTGAAGACGCTGCATCTCATTGGCACCAGGTTTGGAATTGACATAACAGCGTTGCTGTAGCACCTGCAGCGTAATTTTAAAAACGAGGTTTGTGGACAATCTGACGGTATCGCGATGGGGAGTCCTTTTATTCCCTGGTGGCCAACCTTTCGCTGGAAGATTTCGACCAGCAAGCACGCAAAGCAGGTGTAAAACCAATTTTGAAAATATGTTGATGGTATGAGCGCCGGACAAAAAGTCAATCAGCCCTAGAGACATCATTACAAGTATCATTCAATCTGGTGTAATTCCGCCCCTGGATTTGAAAACCTCTTAGGTTCGTTTAGTTTACTAGGTTGTGTAGGTGCATCGCGTCCAGATTAACCCACTCGCTGAGGATTTACACTAAATTGCGGAGATGTTGATGTCGGCATTTTATCTACTGGTCCAACATATCTCACGGATTTTGTATTAGATTCAAATCAGGTGCCTTTACAGGCCAGTCGAGATGGAATAGGGTGGAGAAGTTTTCAGAATACGAGTCACATATTATTCCATCCCGATGAAGCCTGCTATTGTCGTCTCGAAAAAATAGGAGTAACAACAGCATATTCGTCACGCAGATGTTGACTGAAAGGCAATACCTGATCATTCAGAATAATTAAATAAACGAGCTGGTTCATGTAAGTGGTCACCTAGTGAGCGGGCCAAATTCATGATGAGAAAAACAGAACCAAAACATCGGAGACCCACCCCTTGAACCTGTCCTTGCGCACACTCAGGACGAAATGCTTCGTTTGGCCTTCGGTGCACTCGACGACGTGTGTCTTTTCAGCGTAGGTACAAAAGGAACTTGTCAGACCACATCACGTTCGGTTTGTCAGCAGCTGTCCACGTTCGATGATTTCTAGCCCACTGAAGACGCTCAGCAGTTCATGTCGCCATCTTCTTTAGCTGATAGATGGAGATGGATCTTCATTCACTGCCTGCATAAGCTGTGAAACACATCTGCGGCCTGTCTCAGTCGGTTTTCCGATCACAATTTTGACATCGGGCTTTGTGGCCACCTTTGTTACACCATTGCTTGTAGACATATTGAACAGTCCGCTGCGAAACACCCACAAATCCAGCAGCTTCGCACGCCATATAACCATGGACACGACCAAATGCGATTGTCACTTTTTGCCACTCTGTCATGTCGTTACATGTACCTATGTTTATGTACAATTTCCACTTGAAACATAGCTACTTCCTTGTGATCAAGTAGAGGCAACGCGCGTGGTTGAGCACGTGACTCGATCGCTGCGCTATCTGTAAATTCAGCTGTGCATGCGCGCTCGGGTACCTAAGTTTTTATCCGGTGAGTTTACATTAATATCGACAATCTCACAAAATACCTCCGACATCTAAATTCCCTATATGAAAATATAAAATTTACTATGGAGATAGAAAAAGGTTGTCTTAGTGCGACGTAAGAGAGAGGGTACATTTGCGTTTTTGGTATTTCGAAAGGGCACTTCCACAGATCTCTGATTACAGGCAAATCATCGACACACCTATACAATCTCAGATCCCGATAACTCACAAGCAGAACTGGAACACTTTCAGACTTTGTTCCTGAAAAATGGATATTCGCCTCATCAGGGACAGATAGCGCAATAAACATATAAAAGACAGCACAAGGAAGATAGTGAGGCCTTCAAGACGTCAGCCCACCTGCCATACATTGGAAATGTTTTCGGGAAGACAGGCGGAGTAATTCTAAAATATGAGACTGAAGTGCTCTTTCGTCCTACGTCAAAAACCTTAGTGCTTCTGGAATCGGTCAAAGACGACTTGAGACACACAATGCAAGTGTTTATGACTCCGTTTGAGAGTGGCAAATCATATACAGGGCAAATGATGCGCTGTGTGCAGAAGTTGAGGAACTCGTCTACCCCAAACCACCTAATGCTCTGTCACAGAATACTGTGATTTCTATTGGTCATTCAATGAAGTCCAGTGCAACAAAAATGTTGGCCCATACTTCAGACACCTGTAATTCCGTTATCACTAAATCACTAGATATAGCACTCACTAGTTGCGGTACGGCAGTTTGCAGTTGGATTCTGTACGTAATTCTGTTATAGGAAAACATCGTTCTCTGAGTAGCCGGCGCCTTTCTGCAGTCCTACCGCGTGAAGAAAATCGATCTGACGTGTATGACACTAGTCTTCAGCGTGGATGGAGCTCTCATCAGCAGAAGCGTATACGCTCAAGCGACGCATGCGCGATGACTATTGGGTACACAATGCATGCGCTGGCAACGCTAAATAGGGGAGCTCAGTGTTCTGTCTCCAGTATATATCTGAAGTTGGTTAGAAGATTCTGTGCCAAAATAACATGGCAAGAAGTTATACCCCACAGTTCAGCACAATCTTATTGAACTATTTGAGAACTTTCTTCGATTTTCAAATACAAAAATTTATTTTTCTTCCAAAATACCTGATTCCTCTAAGAAGGCAGCCCTGTTTGAACCATAGGCGACTTTCGCAATTATTTTTCAAATAAAAATTAATGCTAAATCAGATGACACAGCTATTTTCCTTATTTTCTTTATTATATCATTTTTGTGTCCATATCGGACGTTGCCTGTAACCGCTCTACCAGCTGGAAGGACCCTTTGCAGCTGGAGTATTGGTCATCAGCAGGAATTCCGGAAGCCCTCCTATTGGGCCTGTAACAAAATAGTTTTGTTGTATAAGGCATTTTCAATATATTTTCTATCGGCATACATAGTATAAATGAAAAATACGAATATTAAGTTCTAATAAAATGTTGAAAGAAATGTCAGTTTGTTCGACCACAAAATTGAGACACAAGTGTGCACCGAAAATAGACTTTTGAAGATATCCAAAATGGCTACGTGCGCAGGTAAAGAATTCAGTTTAGAATTCCAGTATCAAATCCCGATCAAAATCGTATGTACCTTTCTCAAGTTATATTTCCCGCCAATTTGAAAAATTTGTTTTTGAGAAAACCGCGTTCAAAGTTTTGGGTTACATTGTTTGTAGTTAAGTTAAACATACTTCTAGTCACCGACCTCTGTATCCTACAGCAATCCTTCCAGGTCCAAAAGGAGGTCCTCCAACCTCCTTCTCTCAGTCGTGTTGATCCTACGGGCCTCTTTGGCAGCTTTAGCCACCTGCTGCTCCGCTCGCTCGATACGTTTTGCGTTCGCTTTTCTGCAGCGGTTGTAACAGGTTGGTCCGATCTCAAGTTCGAGCACGTTCATTATTTCCATAAGGTCTGTTAGGCCGACATTCAGATTACATGGTGCCACACCAGCCGGAATGTCTAGTAATTCTTCCCGTTATGAATAATCATCGGAGACACTTTCTCACAATCCGCCAAGTAACTCGATAACGGAGTTTCTAGCAGCCTTGGGATGAACACTACAATAAAGTAAACATCTCAAGAAACATTTTATGCAAAAAATCGATTTTTAAACTAATTTAATTCTGCTGACGTAAAAAATGATATCAGCAACTAACTGAACATTATTTCTGCCCTCAGTCAACCTCTGATTCCAATCATGCTTGAAACATTAGTGATGTGCCTTTTTCAGTTATCGTGTTTTCCAGGTACGTTGATTTTTACAGGGTGTTCGCAAATTCCCGTTCAGAGTGCTAGGACTTCAGCGGGAAGTGACTACATAATATTTTGAGATGGACCCATGTCCGGAAACGTACCGTTTCCGTTATACCACGGTTTTAATTAAGGTGTGCAAAGCGTCCACTTCTTCTGAGGGAAATAGAAAAGTCTCAGAGTTGTTTTATCTATGTATTCAATAGGGTAGACAGAATGACGTCGACTACTTCTTGCAGGATAATATCCAAAGTTCAGTTTAAGAGACTCCTGTAGAAAGGAAGATCTGCTGGTACGAGTTCTGGCCGCTGCACTAGAAACTGAAGAGACTACAAGTAGGATGGAATGTGTGTACCAGAACATGTTTCGTAGGAACAATGAATGCAACAACGGCGGTGGTCGCCACATCGAGTGGCAGTTGTAATGCACCAGTGCTGCCGTGTATGTACTGCTTGTTCGCAAAGAGAAGAGCTAATTCTGAGGGGGAGGGGGGGGGGCAGGGTATAGAGGAGGAAAGCTCCGCCCACCGGCACACAGCATATTAGCTGGGTAATAAGTCGCGCTAACGTTACGCAGTGCTGGCAACACTCTGGCGTCCACATAAAAGTTGTGCTCCAAGCGGTATACACAATGTCATCTATTAGCCGCAGCAGCAATTGTTAATGTTGCGCATATGCTAGCGCAAAAGCGTACAGCGGCATAATAAAAGATTGCAGGATACGTGAAATTATTTATGTGTAAAACACAATATTGCAATTTCGACGGTTGGCCGTTATGAAGTGAAATCGAAAGTTTCATATTGAATGATACTGCCTATTGCTACTAATTTCTAACAATTCTCTTGCACAATTTGGCATTATACAGAACCAGTAGAAAAACTTACGTTGTGGCAATAAAAAGAGAAGGAATAAATTTGGAAAATTTATTGACAATTGTTACGCTGTATTGTACCCTCAAATACATCACTCAGAATCACTTTCATTGTACTCCTCTTCTGTGTGTGCTTCATGTTCGTCGCTACTGTCCGTTTCGGCAGTGTTAATAATGATATCATCTACTGCTAGTTCAACAACACCATCACGCCTCCAATATTCTTCTTCTAGTTGTTGGACCTTCCTGCAGTACCCTTCCCAGTCATCGGCAGTTACAGACAAAAGGAATTCACTTGTTGTCGCAAAAAGGTTAACTTTCGACATGTCCCCTGAAACATTGGGCTCCCTAAACAACCGTTTTAATTTCGCCTATGCCAGTTATACCGCACTCAAATCACAATTGTAGGGAGGCAAGCGTACAACCATATGGCCTTTCTCTTCGCCATTTCGTCAATAACATATGTTTTTCTAGCAGGTGTATGCTCTTGTATTAAAGCTAACAGAACCTGCTTTCTCATGCTATCATTACAGGCGACACACCCATTTTGAAGCCATTCCAACATCCTCACTTTGGTGTCACACCTTGTGGGCGTTTTCTCAACCTGTCTGTTATGGTATGGAGCGTTGTCTATCACAATTACCGACTTCGGAGGAAGTTTCGGGAGCACCATGCTTGAAAACCACCATTCAAAATTTCCTGAATTCATCTGACCATGGTAGTCACCTATAGTTGATTTAGCCCAAAATTTTAGTTCGGCTTCCCTGATAAATGCCTTCCTTGATCCAACGCTTCCAATAATTAGTCTTTTGGAGGACGTTCCCCAACCCTCAACTCCGACAATATCACTCTTCTGACAACATTTGCCTACTGTCATATTGCTGTCTATCCACGTTTCATCAAAATAGAATATTTCTGTGGCTGCTTCTCTCAGATATTTCATTTGCACAATGAAACGCGACCGCCAATCAACAATGTCTCCACGCTCTAGCAATAGAGACCGCTTATTTTGTACTTTTTGCCATGGATAACAAAATATTCCGCAGTGAAGTAATGCCCCACGTCCAGCTAATCTTTTCTTGTAGTACAGTACAGGACATACTAGGAGCAATCTTCTGTACCACATAAAAATCTTCGTTGTTTGTTTTACGACAGTCCTGTCGAAATTTTCCAACTGGATTTTTCCAGTAGATCTTGGCCTAAATGAAAGAGAATTTAGAAAAATGATTAGAGAGTCAGACTGTAAGAATGTGAAGTTAGAAGTAACAAGGAGACGTTTCCAGGTGAAGAATCTACATTTTTAAAACACTTGTAGAGTAGTGTTAGTTAGTGCAGTAGGTTATGGTCCCTGGTGTCGTACTATGCAGCCACATTTAACTGAATTGAGTGAAAATGATTATAACAGTCTTTGCTATTATTATTAAAAAAAAAGTGCGGTGAAACAGGATTCGTGCCCGAGGTACAGCAATCAAGCACCATAACCGCTACGCTACAAAGCGAATTGCGTAAATATGTCTAATTTACAGCTTTAGACTCAATTTATATGCCTATTGGAGGACAAGAAATTATTTCACACCATACAAACAAAACGACTACAGTAATTTAGACAAACGGTAAGGCAGATTCATAGCAATGTCGAACTGAAAAATTTGAACTGAAATTTACTTTTTTTGCCGGGAGTTTCTGGTGATTTTCCAGGGTTGTCTTTAGAAAATCTACGTATTCTTTTCACGGAACTGACGCTCACCCCTATATACGTAACTGTTCGTGTTATTGGCTGCGTAAGAGGGTGGAGCAATTTTTTATTACATTACTAATTATTTTTCTTTCTCGACTCCGTAGTGTGCTACCCTTTGCTCTTCTCTGAGGAGTGTATGGAGTATATGGCGTTGCCCGCGATGGGCCAGGATCCTCTTCGTCACTCATAACGCAGTGTAAAACTTCGCTAAGGAACGTAGCGAAGCTCACCAGTCAGTTTACAATGGCTACGCACAGTTCAGTATCACATCACTGAGGTTGGCAGCGACCGGACGCTAAACACGATTGAACCGAAGTGGACCGAAATTTAACTACTCAGAACTAGGGAGGCTTGGCTCTTCTTTTTGTGAATAAGCAGTACAGTCTGCTGGATTCTTCTTTGTTTTATAATAATGTAAACATGTGATGTTTAAGTGTTAATACAAGCAAATGTGCTTAATTGATAAATGGATGTTTCGTTGTTTCCTTTTGAACTGTTACCTAATAATTGCACTTCACAGCCTAATTTAGTTCCTCAAGCACAAGTGCATTGAGTTGCATACCTGAGTTGAAACCGTACCGTTTCCGGACAAGGGCTCCTGTTCAAAATATTATGTACTCCCTCCGCTCTAGAAGACCTAGAAGTTTGTAAGAGGAATTTTCAAACACTCTGTATAGAAAAATAGCTGTGCCCACCCTATAAAAGAATGAAGTAAGTTATTTATAGACATCGTAACAGCTGTTTCCTGATCAAACGAGACAGTCATCCGACTTCCTCAGTGAACTGCTGAAACAATATCTTTCACCATCATCATCTTTTTTTTCTTATTCTCCTTCATGCGAGGTTTACGCCTGTTATGAGAGTCATTGTGTTTTCGGTCTCCCTCGTCCTCTAGGTGTCTTAATTTTGATAGAAGTCTTTCATTCGTCTTTCTCCTTATACATTCATTCCAATTTCTTTTGCCGATTCAGTTTTGAGTCATTTTCAACTTTTCGTGGCGTACTTCTCTAGAAGTCGTCATGGTGTCATCGCCGCCGAAAAAACATAAGCGAATCGAATGTCTGTACGCCTTCGCCACAGTCGGCGTGTTTGTAAGCGTATCTCTTTGCTGCCGAACAGCGTCTGTAACCCGCAGGCGTGTACCGCACCTTGTCGTCAGGCATGTGGCTGTTCATGGAGGGTGGCTGGATAGTAAGTGGCCGAAATAACAATGGGAGAAAATTGGAACTGCGCGCCAATACGCCAGAAATACACTAAGGTTTGCCGGACGATGTTGTTGTTATTGTCTTCAGTCCAGACACTCTTTTGGTGGAGCTCTCCATGCTGCTCAATACTGTGCAAGCTTCTTCATCTCCCAGTATATACTGCAACCTACATCCTTCTGAATCTGCTTAGTTTATTCATCTCTTGCTCTCCCTCTACGATTTTTACTTTCCATGCTGCCCTCCAATACTAAACTGGTTATCCGTTGATGCCTCAGAACATGTCCTACCAAACGATCAATTCTTCTAGTCAAGCTGTGCCACAAACTCCTCCCCAATCCTATTCAATACCTCCTCATTAGTTACGTGATCTACTCATCCAATCTTCAGCGTTCTTCTGTAGCAACACATTTCGAAAGCTTCTATTCTCCTCTTGTGCTAACTATTTATCGTCCATGTTTCACTTCCATACATGGCTACACTCCATACAAACACTTTCAGAAATGACTTCCTGACACTTAAATCTATACTCGATGTTAACAAATTTCTCTTCAGAAACGCTTTCCTTGCCATTGCCAGTCTACATTTTATATCCTCTCAACTTCGACCATCATCAGTTATTTTGCTCCCCAAATAGCAAAACTCCTTTACTACTTTAAGTGTCTCATTTCCAGATCTAATACCCTCAGCATTTTCCGACTTAATTCGACTACATTCCATTATCCTCGTTTTGCTTTTGTTGATGTTCATCTTCTATCCTCCTTTCAAGAAGCTATCCATTCCATTAAACTGCTCTTCCAAGTCCTTTGCTGTCTCTGACAGAATTACAATGTCATCGGCGAACCTCAGAGTTTTTATTTCTTCTCCATGAATTTTAATTCCTACCCCAAATTTTTCTTTTGTTTCATTTACTGCTTGCTCATTATATACATTGAATAACATCGGGGATAGGCTACAACCCGGTCTCCCCCTTGTGACGGTACGTCACATAAATGGGCATTTGGAGAAATGGAAAAAAAGATTTTTGCTTGTGTCACGTGTGAATTATAAATTATTTCAAGACTGTGTACGTGTGCGCGATGTATAAGCAAGCTTAAAAAAAGTTAAATAATACCACCAAAAATCACAAACAGCGATGTGATATAAAAAAAGAACATTCTTTTTATCTGTGTAATGAAAATGAACACGACCAGAGACTATTGCTTTATTGAAAGCTCTCCTGTTTATGATTCGTCTAGAGGTAGGCCGCCATTGCAGTGCAGGTCTGATAATTGACGTAAGTTTTATCTGTATTTTTGAAAAATATAATAGAAATCGTTATTAGAAAGTGTGTATTGTTGACTTAGTTGTCAACTCTCATGATGGCAAGCATTAATTATAATTAACGATGTTTTTACAGAACTTCGTAGTGGTAGGAGGAACAAGACTTTTGGTCAGGTGAATACAGGGTTATAAATACAAAGTCAGATAGGGGTAATGCAGGAGTAGGTTTAATAATGATTAAAACAATTGGAATGCGGGTAAACTACTACAAACAGCATATTGAACGCATTATTGTGGCCAAGATAGACACGAAGCCGACGCCTACTAGAGTAGTACAAGTTCATATGCCAACTAGATGCCAACTGCAGATGACGAAGAAATTGAAGAAATATATGACGAAATAAAAGAAATTATTCAGATAGTGAAGGGAGACGAAAATTTAATAGTCATGGGTGACTGAAATTCGGTAGTAGGAAAAGGGAGAGAAGGAAACGTAGTAGGTGAATATGAATTGGGGGTAAGAAATGAGAGAGGAAGCCGCCTGGTAGAATTTCGCACAGTGCGCAACTTAATCATAGGTAACACTTGGTTCAAGAATTATAAAAGAAGGTTATATACATGGAAGAAGCCTGGAGATACTGACAGATTTCAGATAGATTATATAATGGTAATACAGAGATTTAGGAACCAGGTCTTAAATTGTAAGACGTTTCCAGGGGCAGATGTGGACTCTGACCACAATCTATTGGTTATGAACTGTAGATTAAAACTGAAGAAACTGCAAAAAGGTGGGGATATAAGGAGATAGGACCTGGATAAACTGACTAAACCAGAGGTTGTACATAGTTTCAGGGAGAGCGTAAGGGACCACATGGCAGGAATGGGGGAAAGAAATACAGTAGAAGAAGAATGGGTAGCTTTGAGGGATGAAGTAGTGAAGGCAGCAGAGGATCAAGTAGGTAAAAAGACGAGGGCTAGTAGAAATCCTTGGGTAACAGAAGAAATATTGAATTTAATTGGTGAAGGGAGAAAATATGAAAATGCAGTAAATGAAGCAGGCAAAAAGGAATACAAACGTCTAAAAAATGAGATCCACAGGAAGTGCAAAATGGCTAAGCAGGGATGGCTAGAGGACAAATGTAAGGATGGAGAGGCTTATCTCACTAGGGGTAAGATAGATACTGCCTACAGGAAAATTAAAGAGACCTTTGGAGATAACAGAACCACTTGTATGAACATCAAGAGCTCAGATGGAAACCCAGTTCTAAGCAAAGAAGGGAAAGCAGAAAGGTGGAAGGAGTATATAGAGGGTCTATACAAGGGCGATGTATTTGAGGACAGTATTATGGAAATGGAAGAGGATGTAGATGAAGATGAAATGGGAGATAAGATACTGCGTGAAGAGTTTGACAGAGCACTGAAAGACCTGAGTCGAAACAAGGCCCCGAGAGTAGAACATACCATTAGAACTACTGACGGCCTTGGGAGAGCCAGTCCTGACAAAACTCTGCCATCTGGTGAACAAAATGTATGAGGCAGGCAAAATACCCTCAGACTTCAAGAAGAATATAATAATTCCAATCCCAAAGAAAGCAGGTGTTGACAGATGTGAAAATTACCGAAGTATCAGTTTAATAAGTCACGGCTGCATAATACTAACGCGAATTCTTTACAGACGAATGGAAAAACTAGTCGAAGCAGACCTCGGGGAAGATCAGTTTGGATTCCGTAGAAATATTGCAACACGTGAGGCAATACTGACCCTACGACTTATCTTGGAAGCTGGATTAAAGAAAGATAAACCTACATTCCTAGCATTTTAGACTTAGAGAAAGCTTTTTACAATGTTGACTGGAATACTCTCTTTCAGATTCTGATGGTGGCAGGGGTAAAATACAGGGAACGAAAGACTATTTACAATTTCTACAGAAACCAAATGGCAGTTATAAGAGTTGAGGGGCACGAAAGGGAAGCAGTGGTTGGGAAGGGAGTGAGACAGGGTTGTAGCCTCTCCCTGATGTTATTCAATCTGTATATTGTGCAAGCAGTGAAGGAAACAAAAGAAAAATTCGGAGTAGGTATTAAAATTCATGAAGAAGAAATAAAAATCTTGAGGTTCGCCGATGGCATTGTAATTCTGTCAGAGACAGCAAAGGACTTGGAAGAGCAGTTGAATGGAATTGATAGCGTCTTGAAAGTAGGATATAAGATGAACATCAACAAAAGCAAAACGAGGATAATGGAATGTAGTCGAATTAATTCGGGAGATGCTTAGGGTATTAGATCTGGAAATGAGACACTTAAAGTAGTAAAGGAGTTTTGCTATTTGGGGAGCAAAATAACTGATGATGGTCGAAGTAGAGAGGATATAAAATGTAGACTGGCAATGGGAAGGAAAGCGTTTCTGAAGAAGAGAAATTTGTTAACATCGAGTATAGATTTAAGTGTCAGGAAGTCATTTCTGAAAGTGTTTGTATGGAGTGTAACCATGTATGGAAGTGAAACATGGACGATAAATAGTTTGGACAAGAAGAAAATAGAAGCTTTCGAAATATGGTGCTACAGAAGAATGCTGAAGATTAGATGGGTAGATCACACAACTAATGAGGAGGTATTGAATAGGATTAGGGAGAAGTTTGTGGCACAACTTGACTAGAAGAAGGGATCGATTGGTATGACATGTTCTGAGGCATCAAGGTGTGACCAATTTAGCATTGGAGGGCTGCGTGGAGGGTAAAAATCGTAGAGGGAGACCAAGAGATGAATACACAAAGCAGATACAGAAGGATGTAGGTTGCAATAAGTACTGGGAGATGAAGAAGCTTGCACAGGATAGAGTAGCATGGAGAGCTGTATCAAACCAGTCTCAGGACTGAAGACCACAACAACAACAACAACAACAACAGTTGTCCCATGATAAATGCAACCAAACATATACAGCTATACCGTGATACCCTCTTCCCAACCACTGCTTCACTTTAATGCCTCTCGATTCTTATAACTGCTATCTGTTTTCTGTACAATTTATAAATAGCTTTTCGCTTCCTGTATTTTACCCCTGCTTCCTTCAGATTTTGAAAGAGAGTGTTCCAGTCAACGTTGTCAAAAGCTTTCTCTAAGTCAACAAATGCAAAGCCTGAAACGTAGGTTTGCCTTTCCTTAGTCTATCTTCTAAGATAAGTCGTAGGGTCAGTATTGCCCCACGTGTTCCAATGTTTCTACGGAATCCAAACTGGTCTCCCCCAATTTCGGCTTCTACCAGTTTTTCCATTCGTCTGTAAAGAATTCGTGTTAGTATTTTGCAGCCGTGACTTATTAAACTGATACTTCGGTAATTTTCACACAAGTCAACACCTGATTTCTTTGAGGGTGGTATTATTATTTTCTTCTTGAATTCTGAGGGTATTTCGGATGTCTCATACATCTTGCTCACTAGATGGTAGAGTTTTGTCAAGGATGGCTCTCCTAAGACTATCAGTAGTTCTAATGGAATGTTGTCTACTCCCGGTGCCTTGTTTCAACTTAGGTCTTTCAGTGCTCTGTCAGACTCTTCACGCAGTATTATATCTCCCATTTCATCTTCATCTACATCCTCTTCCATTTCCATAACATTGTCCTCAAGTACATTGGCCTTGTATAGACCCTCTATATACTCCTTCCACCTTTCTGCTTTCCCTTCTTTGCTTAGAACTGGTTTTCCATCTGAGCTCTTGTGATTCATACAAGTGGTTCTCGTTTCTCCAAAGGTCTCTTTAATTTTCCTGTAAGCAGTATCTATCTTACCCCTTACCTATGCATCTACATCCCTACAGTTGTCCTCTAGCCATCCCAGCTTAGCTATTTTGCACTTCCTGTCGATTTCATTTTTTAGACGTTTGTATTCCTTTTTGCCTACTTCATTCACTGCATTTTTATATTTTATCCTATCATCAATTAAATTCAATATCTTTATGCCTACTTGATCCTCTGTTGCCTTCACCATTTCATTTGACAAAGCTACCCATTCTTCTTCTACTGTATTTCCTTCCCCCGTTGTTGCTAATGTTCTCTCTGAAACTCTCTATAACCTTTGGTTCTTTCAGTTTATCCAGGTCCCATCTCCTTAAATTCTCACCTATAATAGGCAAAAGAGGAAATTCGATGGCCTACAGAAAGGCAGAGGTGGAAAATCAGTCGCTGGCAACTCTCGAACTGTGATTAACATGTCTGGGAGAGAATTAACAAAAGAGGAACATTCAGTTCTGTCGAAAGGAGGCAACTTTGCAGTCACGCCACTAAAGGTTTCTACGGAGGACATTATAGCGAATGTGGAGGCAGGAATCCGTTTGTTCGCACTCCGCGGATGAAATCAGGACTGAAACAGCCAGAATATTACGCCATGCGGAACCACCTACCAGCAATTTGTCTCAATCGGAACGGAGGGCACTGAGACAGATCAATGCGGATAAGATCATTATTGTACTTGCAGCTGATAAAGGAAATGCTACGGTTTTGCTGAACACCGAAGATTATCACAAGAAGATTAGTGACCTTTTGGATCCCACTACGTACAAAAAACTTCAGAAGGATCCCACAACCAAAATTTTGAGAAATACCAATCAACTGGTGAAACAATCTTCTCTTTCTTCGGATGATAAAAAACAACTCTGCAAAACGGAAGCTTATCCACCCAGACTTTATGGACTCCCAAAGGTGCATAAACCACAGGTCCCGTTGAGACCGATTGTGAGTGCCATAGGATCTCCAACACAAGAGGCGGCCAGATATCTTGCCTGCTTGCTGCAACCACACATCGGCATAACGGACAGTTACATTAAAAACTCGGCGCATTTTATTGAAAAACTGACGGAGATTAACGTCAGCCCAAGTGATATTCTTATGAGCTTCGATGTAGTGTCATTGTTTACCATGGTGCCTGTAAACGAAGCTATTTCATATATAGCAGATATTTTTACGACTGACATAGTGGCTTTATTTAAACACTGCCTGACGACAACTTATTTCCAGTATAATAACGAGTTTTACGAACAGATCGACGGGGTGGCGATGGGAAGCCCTCTCAGTCCAGCTGTTGCCAATTTATTTACGGAGATCTTCGAACAACGAGCGCTGCAGACTGCCAGTAAAAAGCCTGCTAAATGGTACCGCTATGTTGATGACACATTTGTAGTGTGGACTCATGGTGAAGAAGAGTTGGATGTCTTCTTGGTGCACCTGAACAGCATTAACCCGAAGATACAGTTTACGATGGAGAAAGAGAGCAATGGTCAACTCAATTTCCTGGATGTGTCGGTAATTAAACAGGTGGATGGGACGCTGGGCCACAAGGTATATAGAAAGAACACTCACGCGGACAGATACCTCCACAAGGAATCTAACTATCATCCTAGCAAAAAAGAGGTGTCATTAAAACCTTGGTGGACAGAGCCAACAAAATCTGCGAGCCGGCTTACTTACAAGATGAACTGAATCACCTACGGTCAGCCTTCATCAAAAACGGATATACAAGTAAGGAATTGATCGAGCCCTCCATCAAAGAAGAAAAGAAGCCAGAAGTCCAGAGCAACAACGGACACCTACTGGAAAAGTTTTCCTACCGTTTATTAATAAGGTTACGGACCGTGTCGGGAAAGTTCTGGCCAAGTATGGGATCGAAACGATCTTCAGACCCACCAAGAAGATTAAGGAACATTTAAGAACTGCAAAAGACGCCCGACATCCCCTAGCAACACCTGGGGTATACAAAATTCCATGCAGTTGTGGACAAGTATATATAGGAACAACGAAAAGAAGTGTAAACACCGGCTTAGCCGAACATAAAAGAAACTGTCGCTTAGGAAACATCGAAAAGTCAGCCGTAGCTGAGCATGTTTTTCGAGATGGGAATCATGAAATTAAATTTAATGAGACAAGCGTTCTAGCACGAACATCCCATTATCATTCGCGCATGTATAGAGAATCAATAGAAATTCACAAGCACCACAACAATTTCAATAGAAAAGAGGAAGTTTTAAAGTTGGACAAAATATGGATGTCGACGTTGCGCCAGCAGAATGACAATCGATTACTCTTAAGCGAGAATGATGACGCCTTCCAAAGATAGGCATACCGTCGGCATCACGTGATGAATGGTGGTGCCCTCTATGCGCTCTATAAATGCGAGAGTACCAGCAGCCTCAGTGGCAGTGGCCGGACGACCTCAGAAGATGTCTCCCGCAGATGGAGACGAAACGTCAGGTGGAAATTTTATACATCGACCACGGCCTCTCAGCCCGGAAGTTTTAACTGAAGACAACACCGGCCGTGAAAGCCTACATTGTATCAATGTGTTTGTAATTAAACCATTATAGAAAAACACAGAGAATCTGATATAGAAACCCATATGACCTTTATCGATCTTGAGAAGGCTTTACACCTAGTGAGGTGTGATAGCCTATGGAAGATTATGTCTGAATGTGGATATCCTTATCATCTAACAGAGGTAGTAAAACGTCTTAACTTAACTACACGCATTATGACAAACATAGGTAGGAATCGATTAGAAGAATTAATTATTAACCAAGGTGTTCGACAAAGGAAAGAAGTTAACGATTGTGGAATACCTGAATGTACTTTTGCTTGGTGATGACATCGTTATTGTCCAAACGAATGAAGATGACCTTCAAAGATCAATGTATCACCTGAATTAAATCTGCAAGAAGTAAAACTTTAAATTTGCTAATAATAAAACAAAAATAATGGCACCCTAAAGAGAATATTTTGTCACACAAATTTTTTTGGGTAATTCAGTTTTAGAATAAGTGTGTCAAATCTCTTATTTAGGCTTATCTTTCCATTTATCACTGAATAATCCAGCACTACCTTATTTTCTTTGTGGGACCCCACTGTAAACCATCCAGTAGTCTGTCAAATCTTTTGTTCCTTTTAGTTTTTTCTTAGTTTCTATTATTATCGCGATGTCTACTTTCCCCTCTTTGAGTTCTTAATTTAACTCACTTACTTTGTTGGTATGTCCTCGAATAATCCACGTTGCTAAAGACATATAATCCGTATACCAAATCCTTTGTTCCATAAGATTTGCCGGTTGTCACCAGTTGATTCAGTCCTGAATCCGAGACTGCGAGTTTGCCTGTAATTTTATAGCTCTCAAGGTTACGAGCGCTGCGCCGGTTAAAGCACATGATGGGACTGCCACCTGTACGCATCGCGACCTGCCTGATTTTCTGTCAGGGTTGTCTCCCTTAGGGAAGCTGGCTTCACTGCGCATCTAGAGCCCTCCTTGCGCTATGTTGTGGGTCACTCTTCATCTGGCTCGTCGGTAAACACTACTCCGGCTTCGGAGACCTTTCTAGTAGTTACTCTACCGCCGGCACAGTTTCCCGCAAACCCTCCCTCCCGGCGCTGAAAGCCTTCGATAAAGCGGTATCGGCTAGGAAGAAAAGAAAACAAAATAAAATAAAAATAAACGAAAAAACTAAAAAAGAAAAGAAGAAGGGAAAAAGATGATCAATTTTTATTCGTTTATGTTTCTGATTTTGCATATTGCCTATTTTTTTTATTTATGTAGTTTCTGCCCTCTTCTATTACAACTCTGTGTTGTCAAAATTGTTAGTTTTGATGCTATTCAGTATATGTACATATTCTGCTTGGCTGTGCTTTGTGTGCATAGATACACATATTAACGCTGCACGTTGCATTTTGTAGGTTTTCAGGAGTTTTATTGTTACGCTTCCTTTTTTTGAGATGTCAGCTGTGGTATTCCTTGATTTACACTGTATGTATACTCGTTGCTTTTAATGCACAGGGGCCTGAAGATGGCATTAATGAGATGCCGAAATTGGTCGTCTAAATAAAATAACAACTTCTGATAACTTCTTGCTGTTTGCTGATTTTTCTTCAGTAAAAGTTTAACTGTTGCTGTGCCGCTGTCGCTAAAGGGTACCATGCATGGCATAATGGCGAGGCAACTGTGGTACACCACGGGACATAGGTGACAGGGGTGAATGGAGGTTGCGGAAATGTGGACGGGCGAATAGAGATCCAACTGTTGAGCAGCTGCCCGCCCAGATGAAACAAGGGGCTACCAACAGCGTCTCCACAACGACTTATCAGCGGATATTGCTCCACATCGACTTCCGCATCTGGGGCTTGGTCATGCACCTATGGTGATTGTCGTTCATTGGCGAAGAAGGCCGGGATTCGCACGATAGTGCCGCAGGTGGACATCCACTGAGTCTCAACAGGTGACCTTTTCAGATGAATCATTGGACAGATGGCCATTGTTAAAGCGTGATACGTCTGAAAGCAAACGCCCTGTAACAATGGCGAGAAGGGTCCATGCCGCGAGGCATTCCCTGTTTGATCTCGTCACTCGGAAAGGTACAATGGATCAACACAAATGTGCATCTATCCTTGGGAACCACGACCACCGCTACATGCAGTTCGTTTTTCCTCAGAACGGTGGCATACACCAGTAGGACAATGCGTCTCACACAGTTCGCAGTATAAGTGCGTGGTTCGAAGAACGCCAGGATGCGTCCACCGTACTCCTACGGTCACCTAACCCCATGGGCTTAAACCCAGAGAAGAACCTCTGAGACCACTTAGACCGGGATGTTTGTCCCATGGACCCTCCATGGAGGAACCTAGCGTAGCTGGCCACAGCGATGGAGTGTGCGTGGCTCCAAATTCCTGTCGGTACTTTCCAGAACCTCCGTGACTCTCCTCCTGCACGTGTCGCAGCGGTCTATGCTGCAAAATGTGGTTGTTCAGGCTTTCGACAGGTGGTCACATTGATGTTACTCGACACTGTATGTATCTGTGTGATCAAAATGAAGTGTTAGATTTTATTTCATATCCTCTAACAACCTTCGTATCTCTTTCAAATTCCTATAGTTTTATTGTTAATCCTGTAGTTTATTAAAATCTTGACCCTCTTCCCAGACCACGTAAATTTGCAGATACTTAATCCATCCCACTGCCCGCAAACGGCAGCGACCCAGTTCCACTGCACATGTCGAAGACGTCATGCACTTTCGTTTGTTACACACGTAAAAAAAAACCGCTTATCATGGACTGAGATTTCGTACTTACTTCCGGGTCAGAGCAAATATATATAGTAGTTACCATGCCTGGTATCGCTCGACGTTTCCGAAGGCGTCTCGTGGTTGTGAGCGAGATGCAGGAACTTGAAATTGCCTCCCAAACCATCCCAATCTCAGCTCCTCCTGTCCTAGCAGCTTGCCTGATGCTTGGTTGAAACGAACCTGACTCTGCAACAGATCGCAGCTGAAGAAGTCCACTCTATTTCTAAGGACAGAGAATGGGAAAAAAGTCACGAAAGTAAATTTTATTTTCTTATCTGTTATACCATCAAAAATGGCTCTAAGCACTATGGGACTAAACATCTGAGGTCATCAGACCCTTAGAACTACCTAAACCTAAGTAACCTAAGGACATCACACCAATCCATGCCCGAGGCAGGATTCGAACCTGCGACCGTAGCAGCAGTGAGGTTCCGGACTGAAGCTCCTAGAACCGCTCGGCCACAGTGGCCGGCTGTTATACCATCACATGTATTTATTTACATATTTAAATTCTAATAAATTTTCTCTGAAGTACTTATACTAGGTCTGTTCTGATAAAAACAGAACACATTTACGCTACAAACGTCATATATTTATCTACAACAAATCAATTTTGGAACAGTACTAACACTAATGATAACACCTTGCAGACATAGGTTCTAGAAACTCAAATCTTCGTTTGGCGATGATTATTTTCATGTTCCATGTACAGCATCCATTATGCGTGAAAGTACCACAGAAGATTAGGACGCTCCCAATAATGTACTGTATTTTGTAGTACGTCGTACAATCCCTGATTTATTTTGTATGTTGATTCTGTCTCGAGGTTTCAGACGAATATGTGATCAAAAGGATTTTTTCGGGAAACTGGTCTTTACGCCTGAAAATCACGTTTCAACGGAAGCGCCCAAACTCCCACTCTAGCCGGTCTCGGCGCTTGGGCCGTTTGCGGCTCCGGTCAATACCTCTTTCTCTGCAAACTATTGTCACATTCTAGGTCGAAGAAAATATAGAAATAGGTGTTTCACTTGCACATCAGATGTCTTAAGTATATGCTTTCGACAAAACTGAGATGAAAAACGCATTTACGGTGACAATCACAGGAGATCAGCAGCCCGGTTACAGTACTGAAAGTTGGTGTAAATGGAAGCCAACTGAGATGAACGGGACACTAAATACTTTTCATCGTAAGACACCACTGAGGAGTTAAGTTGTTGAAGCGATTGCTGATGTGTACAAACATCTGACTGACGACGGTTTGGTGGAGAGATGCCTTGGAGCCTTATGCAGACCAATTTATTAATTTGAACTTATGCTCCAAAACACATGTTTTCGAGAGTAAAACTGGTCCAAATTGCTAACAATCAGGCGTACGTTATTTTCAAAAATGTATTTAAGTGTATCTGCACCTCGGCTTGCTCATTCGGCACGAAAAGGGGCGAGAAAGGCCTGAAGAGCTCGTACCTGTGCTCGTTTCAGAGTAACGTCGGGGTTCGAACTGCGCCCACAGATAATCACACTTTAGAAAAAGAGATCTTCGAAGAAGAAGTATGTTTACTATAGGCCCAGGAATAGTGGATTAATCATAAGCTGCAAAATTTTAAAGTTATATACACAAAAATTGAACTCAGAAATTTAAGTGCGTAATTCTGACAACGGCTTTCTTGTTCGCATTATTTAAAAAAAGACTTCAATGTAAAACTGGATCCAGCTTTGAATTTAATAAAAAAAGACCCTTGTAATTCTGGTGTGAAACGCAAAAAAAAACAATATTTTTATGATGTTTATTATTTATTTACGTTCAAAGGGAACAAAATAGTTTGACTTCCAGTACCTACGTTTTCTAGTGGCTGCCATATTGAGAAAAAACGTCAGGACATTTTACTCTCGGGATTCATGCCAAAGAGAATTTGATTCTGATTACGTACATCTGTTTAATTTTGACTGCAGACACCCTCAATTGTGGGAGCCGTTTAGTTGCCCTATCGGCGCAGAGATATTTGTGTGCTGCATAAGCTCATAATTTTACTGGCCAAAAATCATTTATGCGGTATTTAAGATATGTACTTTCGTTTGTTAATAAAGATTTGTATGGAAGAATAATTTTTTACAGAAAAAGTCGAATGTGAGCGTAAAATAATGTTGGAAAACCCCTTGAAATCGGCCACCAGTAGCTTATTTTTTCATAATTTTTATAACATATGTTTTCGCATATATTTCTTCACTCTGTATATTACACTGTAGCTGAATATACTGGCAGTTTTATGTTAATACACTTTCGTATTAACACCTGGTTTTTCTTGCTTTTGTATTTGTTTCAAATTTCTCAGTACAGTGCATATGGAATGGGTGGAAGAGCTGAGCGAGCCATTGGACTTCGGAAAATCCATGCATCCATTGAAAAAAAATACTCGAATGACATAAAGCTGTTGACCTCCATTGTATTTTTTTCAAGTGAAAAGATCTGCCGTTGTCTCCAGACAAATTGATTGATAAAGACAGATGACTGCCTTATCTCGTGGCGTTGTTTGCTGTGACGCAGAATACAGTGGCTGTGATAGATTAAATCTGTGTCGGAACTTTTTACGGAGTCCGGGAGATATCAAAATTGGACAATGTTGCTCAATACAGGTATCGACGACGTTATTAGCACATCGTTTTGCGAAGCCCAACCCACGCAATCTCCGCTGACGATAGATCTGACCTTCGAACTACGGGTAAACAAATCCGAGATTACGCGACAAATAAACTCTGAAACAGAATGAGATTTTTCACTCTGCAGCGATGTATACGCTGATATGATGAAACATCCTGGCAGGTTCAAACTGTGTGCCGGCCCGAGACTCGAACTCAGGACCTTTTCCTTTTGTGGGCAAGTGCTCTACTGTCTGAGCTACCCAAGCACGACTCACGACCCATCCTCATAGCTTCAATTCCAGTACCTCGTCTCCTACCTTCGAAACTTCACAGAAGCAGGAGAGCTTCTGTAGATGCGATACGGTTTGTAATCGGTCGCAGAAAACACTTTTTCCAAGTTTAAAGATATTTCTTCATGCGATCACGGTTGAATCCAGTGATACTGTTAACACTAATGGATTCGGGTTTTCTATTGCTTACAGTTGGATTTCGCTTCAGAAAGCCATCAAACCAATCATTTTGAGAAAACCTGTGTACTGTGTTCTCTCTCTCTCTCTATCTCTCTCTCTCTCTCTCTCTCTCTCTTTCTCTCTGTTTAGCTGACTCGAAGGCAGTTCTTCGTACTTCCTGTGCAAACGGATGGTAAAAAAATCCGATAACAACTTTATCCTCTTGGTAAGTGCTTCTTATTCTTGAGTAAAAGTGGCAATACATCCCATATGAGGTTTAATTGCTTTATTTTTCTTCCTACGCTATTGTAAAGTGCTAAGTGAGATACTCAGCAATCTGCTTGCCTACTAATGGAATTATCATCGCAGTTCCCAATAAAATTCAATGCATTTTTAAAGGTTTCTTTGATCCAACTTCTCCGATTCGTTATTCTTTTCCATGTTCTTGGCAACGCAGGTAATTAAAATAAGGCATGCTTTTATTCCTATTGAAAATAAATAACTACATGTGAGCGACCACCGGTAGCCTATTGCCATTACCCCATTGCTTTCTATCGTGGCTACCTGTTTTTCTAAGTTTGAAAACATAATCTTTAAAGGTTATAAATTGTTATCTAAAATACTTGCATAATACAGTAAACTAAGCCTTGTGAAACACTAATATTTATGCAATGCAATGTAGTGAAGACATTCTGAAGCAAGTGGAACGTACAGTGGCTAGAAAACAGCCAACTGTTAGAGCAGACGCACGTTAAAACATTTTCCACAAACAACTGCACAACAGATGAATGAGTAATGGCGTTGGCGGAAACTTTAGATCACCAAACTGCTGTGAAGAGCGCAGAACCAACCACAGCTCTTCCAGACGAAAATAACAGCTGAAAATCCACCTATCGAGGCTACCTCTCTACCGGGGATACTCCAGTCTCTTCAACCTTCTTTGCCATTCGAAGTATTACTGTCTCCTCCCGATATTAGATATGTTTTGCTACAGTATACTGTACACAGTTGATTCTCTTTGGACTGGAATGCCAGTTTGCATCTTCGCTGGCATAGACTGGCCAACAAAGTATCGATTGTGAATCTTGCGCTCAGTAAGTTCGAAATGCGGCAGAGAAACAATTCCAGCTGCCACCCAAGGTTTCTTCCAGGGGTCGACACAACCGTATCTGAGGAATGATGTCAGTGCCAAAGACAAACAAGATAAAGAAAAACACCACCTGAACAGACCTTGAAGGCCAACGGTACTGACCAGCCACTGTGTCATCCTCAGCCCCCAGGAGCCACCGGATACGGATATCGAGGGCCATGTGGTCAGCATACTGCTTTCTAGGCCGTTTAAGCTTTCGTGACCGGTGGCGCTATTTCTCACTTGGCCTCACAAGAGCTGAGTACACTCCACTTGCCAACAGCACTCGAAAGATCCGAACGGTGACCCACCAAAGTGCTAGCCAAGTCCAACGGCATTAAACTTCGGTGATCTGACGGGAACTGGTGTTACCACTGCGGCAAGGCCGTTGTCCCGTACAAAACACATCTTCAACCAAATATTGGAGAGAATACCGCATCACTGCCAAACGTATATGCGGATAAAGGACACCATACATATGCTAACTGCTGTGATTTCTTGGAAGCTTTTGTAACTAATTTTAAAAATATGTCTTATGTTTAAGAATTATTCTAGTTACAATTTGAGGATACTGCCATATGTCATGAGCTTAAGTTCTACCTTGTTCTGTAACCCTTCCGATGCCCTGTCCAGAAAATACTCTTTCATTTTTTGCCCACCTTAGCTTGTAGGTATTTGTGTAGCTGCCTGAAAGAACATTCCTTCTAAAAAAGTGGCAGTTACTGACAATACTAATCAAGGCAGACGTGTGGTTGTACTTACCACATGCAAAGTCATTTTGAGTATGCATTACATGCATGTAACATTTGCAAAGGTGACAGGTACCTGAAGATGGGAGCTTTCTCTTAAATCGTGCAATACTGATATCTTTAAATAAACTATTCATTAATGGATAACTAAGTTTATTGAGACATTGTGCATCACAACTGTACAGGATGTCCCAGGAGGAACGGTTAATATTTATTTGAAGCAAAAAGAGTTTGTAAGGTCGTAAGCACTATTCCGAATGTATTCTGAGATAGGACACGTTTAACGAAGATTGTTATTTATTTCCTGTATTTTTAAGAAACTTTCAAGTTTACACATGCACACGTGTATAACAGTTAGTAAACATTTACAACATGCGTCTTACAACGTATCAATTGAAAAATACGTGTTTGTAACACATTCGCCTCGAAACGTTAGCATACTCGTCACACTACAGTTGTTGCACAGTCCACGATAAATGTTTGGATATCCCACCGCCAGCTTCAGTGCTTTCGTGTGCTCTTGGGACGACGTGTTGTGTTGCTTGACTGAGTGACTCTGCACGTTCCCTTATAAATCTAATGCCGTAAGCTCTGGAGATGATGGTGGCTGGTTAATTATGCTTCCACGACCAGTCCAGCAATTAAGGTAAGTGCGACTGAGATGCTCCCTTATACGTCTGGTAAAACGTGAAGGGATCCATTAAACTGGAAGTACATTTCAGTCTACAACGCCAATTGAACGTCCTCAGGGTGTTCAACAAACGAATTTTCCAAAAAATACAAGTAATTCTGTCCCGCCGTCCATTCTTCTAAAATAACTGGATCTGTCGACATGTTTTCCATTCACACATCAAACGTTGATCGAGAAATGAACTCAGAAACTGGTTTCCACTTTAGCGTGTGGATTTTCCTGCGACCGTGTATTTTCCTGAGACCATAGATGATTATTACGTGGGTTCCCGGGTTCGATTCCCGGCGGGGTCAGGGATTTTCTCTGCCTCGTGATGGCTGGGTGTTGTGTGCTGTCCTTAGGTTAGTTAGGTTTAAGTAGTTCTAAGTTCTAGGGGACTCATGACCGCAGCAGTTAAGTCCCATAGTGCTCAGAGCCATTTGAACCATTATTATGTGTTTCGTTGATTCCGCTACGTGTAACCGTGGCTTCATCAATGAGCAATATTAATGGAACCATATGACGATTGATATTTAACCAATGAGTTCAAGTTGGTGAAGCATTGTTGCAAATGTGAAGATTGTGAACACGCTCTGTGTGAAATGAGTACAAGTTTTTCGCACGGAACTTTCGTCATTATGTGTTTGCGCGACATTGGTATGTGCAGAAAGTCACCGTGTGCTGCTAGGAGGACTATGTTGCAGCATTTCAACAACGTGTTGCTGTTGCTGCGTATATTGTTGAACTACATGTTCAGAAGAAAAATGGGATCTTAGCAGAATATCGGTTCCACACAGTGTGCTGCAGACTTTGGCAAACACTCTACGATCAGGAATTCGACGTGTCGAAAAGCGCTGAACGGTATTCTTCGACAGCAGCAGGAGCACTACTCTCAGAGACGCCGTAAACATACTCCAAATTTGCATGTTCTCCAGACGTATGTCATTTTAGCCAGCGCGTGTACAAAACAGTTTACCGATGCTTCTGCATCATACACTCTCGTCCCTCGCAATGCTTCACTCAGAGCACACCATTGACAATTGCGCGTTCAACTGCCTGGTATGGTGGAAGAAAGATATTCTGAGCAAACAGGTTGAATGCAACGACGTAGGTAGTGCTGAAATAAAACGTCAAAGACGCTGGGTCGGTAAGACTCTTACGCGCGTACCACTAGTCCAAAAACAAATGTATAAGGGGCGATCAAAAAGTTCGAGGGCGTTGCTGCAGCGAATATGCTACGTAGGGTGAGTCCGGTATGGGTATATAAGCACCGGCATGCACGCAAGGGATAAGTGTGGCATTCATATATTTCCGACGTGCCTACGGTAAATTTGGGAACATGAGCTATGGCGACGTTATTACCAAATGCGTCCAAATAAGACAATGCGCTCTTATTTTTTTCTTCGCTAGCGAAGGACAAACTCCAGTACATATCGATCGGACAACAAAGAATGTGTTTGGAGCAGCATGTCTGTGGAAAATCGTCGTAGTGGAATGGTGCAACAAAGTGTTGTTGTTTCATGAAAACACACCTCCCCATATTGCAAATGTAACGCAAAAGCTATACCAACACAAGCAGGAGACGCTTGAGCACGCACCCTATGGTTTTGATCCCCCCCCTCCCCCCCTCCTTGCTGTTATCACGCTTTCTCCGCTCGTTGGTAGCATACTGCGTCTTGTACACGTCCACCGCGGCGCTTGCGGTCACAGCGTCGAGATGGGCGTATAAGAACCTGAAACCGGTCGTGTGTTAAATACACTCCTGGAAATGGAAAAAAGAACACATTGACACCGGTGTGTCAGACCCACCATACTTGCTCCGGACACTGCGAGAGGGCTGTACAAGCAATGATCACACGCACGGCACAGCGGACACACCAGGAACCGCGGTGTTGGCCGTCGAATGGCGCTAGCTGCGCAGCATTTGTGCACCGCCGCCGTCAGTGTCAGCCAGTTTGCCGTGGCATACGGAGCTCCATCGCAGTCTTTAACACTGGTAGCATGCCGCGACAGCGTGGACGTGAACCGTATGTGCAGTTGACGGACTTTGAGCGAGGGCTTGTAGTCGGCATGCGGGAGGCCGGGTGGACGTACCGCCGAATTGCTCAACACGTGGGGCGTGAAGTCTCCGCAGTACATCGATGTTGTCGCCAGCGGTCGGCGGAAGGCGCACGTGCCCGTCGACCTGGGACCGGACCGCAGCGACGCACGGATGCACGCCAAGACCGTAGGATCCTACGCAGTGCCGTAGGGGACCGCACCGCCACTTCCCAGCAAATTAGGGACACTGTTGCTCCTGGGGTATCGGCGAGGACCATTCGCAACCGTCTCCATGAAGCTGGGCTACGGTCCCGCACACCGTTAGGCCATCTTCCGCTCACGCCCCAACATCGTGCAGCCCGCCTCCAGTGGTGTCGCGACAGGCGTGAATGGAGGGACGAATGGAGACGTGTCGTCTTCAGCGATGAGAGTCGCTTCTGCCTTGGTGCCAATGATGGTCGTATGCGTGTTTGGCGCCGTGCAGGTGAGCGCCACAATCAGGACTGCATACGACCGAGGCACACAGGGCCAACACCCGGCATCATGGTGTGGGGAGCGATCTCCTACACTGGCCGTACACCACTGGTGATCGTCGAGGGGACACTGAATAGTGCACGGTACATCCAAACCGTCATCGAACCCATCGTTCTACCATTCCTAGACCGGCAAGGGAACTTGCTGTTCCAACAGGACAATGCACGTCCGCATGTATCCCGTGCCACCCAACGTGCTCTAGAAGGTGTAAGTCAACTACCCTGGCCAGCAAGATCTCCGGATCTGTCCCCCATTGAGCATGTTTGGGACTGGATGAAGCGTCGTCTCACGCAGTCTGCACGTCCAGCACGAACGCTGGTCCAACTGAGGCGCCAGGTGGAAATGGCATGGCAAGCCGTTCCACAGGACTACATCCAGCATCTCTACGATCGTCTCCATGGGAGAATAGCAGCCTGCATTGCTGCGAAAGGTGGATATACACTGTACTAGTGCCGACATTGTGCATGCTCTGTTGCCTGTGTCTATGTGCCTGTGGTTCTGTCAGTGTGATCATGTGATGTATCTGACCCCAGGAATGTGTCAATAAAGTTTCCCCTTCCTGGGACAATGAATTCACGGTGTTCTTATTTCAGTTTCCAGGAGTGTAAAAAGAACCTTACAACTGTAGCGGTATTGTCAACCTCTGGTCTTAAAAAAGGTCTTGAAGGGTCGACGATTCCTGTTGGGCGAGGATGTGCAGCAGACAGTTTTCAAGCAGCAGGACACAGTGTGCTACCAAACGGGTATCTTCAATCTGGTGCGTCGATGGGATGATTTCCTCAATGCTCATGGCGATTTGGCCTTATCTGCGTACCGCTTCTGGACTGTAATGCCTTCGAACGGGATCTTCTGGATCGCCCATTATGTATTAAATGTGTTCTTTCTCGGGATTAATTCGGGGTAAGGCATATGACCATCAAAAGTAATTTGCTTCAAATGAGCGTTCCTGTCATATCCCTGGATACTGACCATTCCACGAGGGACATCCTCTACAATGATAAATACATACGAA
The DNA here is from genome assembly GCF_023864275.1 of Schistocerca cancellata. Classification (NCBI taxonomy): domain Eukaryota; kingdom Metazoa; phylum Arthropoda; class Insecta; order Orthoptera; family Acrididae; genus Schistocerca; species Schistocerca cancellata. Next base: position 452,097,465 of record NC_064628.1, on the reverse strand, counting down.
ATAAACCTCCAGTAGGACACTTCCTCGATTCAAACTGTAAACTCATTTCCTGTGTTTACTATCAAAAACAGTCTTGATCACAATTTATTTATTACGGTGACCGGTTTCGACCACTACTGTGGTCATCTTCAGACCAGTGAGTAATAACCTCCTTCTGCTGGAGAATCACTACTCCAGCAGAAGGAGGTTTTTACTCATCGGTGTGAAGATGACCACAGTAGTGGTCGAAACCGGTCACTGTAATAAAGAAATTGTGATCGAGACTGTTTTTGATAGTAAATATTTGTAACACATTGATCACTGTTCACTCCCATAATGTATTCAAAAGTAATCAGTTCCTGTGTGATTTCACGAATATGCGGATGAAGTTTAGCATTTCCTCTGCACGTAAAGTCAGCGGTAATTGAAGGTAAAAGGAATACAAGCCGCAGCTCGGGGCGCCAACGAGAGGAACCAGAGGCGGCCAAGTGCTAGGTTTGTGTACAGTGCACACTTCTGCAGCGAAACTGACACGGCAGAAAATGTACAAGGGAAATGAAGGTAGGTGTGACGCTTCTGAAAAAATTTCCACGAACCGACCCTGCTTACAGTCACTCAAGCTGAACATTATCGAGTTTATGTAAATGATTTGTAATTCCGCTACCCAGTTTTTAGCTAAAATAATAAGTAGTGAGAAAGCTGCCGTGAAGCATTGCATGAACAATTGAAGGCTGGTAGCCGCACATGTGGGCCAAAATAACATACATGTTAGGGAACTGTGAGACAAGACTAGCTGAGATCAACACAAAACTGCACCACAAAGCGGTAATGGCGTAGCAGGTGGGCCGATGCCACCACACCAGGACAAGTCTCTTGTAATGTGCAGTGTGACTATGGTACAGGTTGTAATGAAACAAATGCACCTCAGAGAAATAAAAATATGCCTGATTTTTGAGGCAGAGGCATTCTTGCTGTTGTACTTCTCTCGTCGCCGGAGTCCAGTAGCACTGCCACGATGCCATGACGAGCCATGCTGGTCAGCGAGACGGCTCGGCATCACCAGCACCAGCCATGGGTTTGAGAACATGCTGCACCAGCCACCACCAGCGCCAGGCTTCTCACACAGTGCCACAGTCCTGTCCAACTCGCCGTCTGTTTGCTTATATCAGCGCTGAGTTCCTAGTGGGACTTAGTACCTCAGCACCAGCCACCATCCAACTCCTGCCAGAGAGCAGCAAGTTGAAGCCAGTGCACAGCCTGTCGACGCACTGCTAGGGCAAACATGTGCGTAGCCACGGGGCCACCAGGCTCCCCGTGGCCGAGGGAGTAAGACGCAACGCCCACGAGAAAGCCAGCCGCAGGGGCCGAGCGGTTCTAGGCGCTACAGTCGCAGGTTCGAATCCTGCCTCGGGCATTGATATGATATGTCCTTAGGTTAGTTAGGTTTAAGTAGTTCTAAGTTCTAGGGGACTGATGACCTCAGAAGTTAAGTCTCATAGTGCTCAGAGCCATTTGAACCATTTTGAGCCTACGAGAAAGACAGGCCGCCGCGCGTACGTCACGAAGGTAGGCCTGCGCTCGCTCGCTCAACTCATCGGACAAACTACGTTTCTGCACCTGTTAACTGGTAGCTAGGTGTATACGTACAAACGAGAATTGCATCTTCTACTGGAATCCGCTATTATGGAGTCTTACTGATATTAGTCCTACAATGATCGGAAGTCCATAGGCCTACTTATAATTTGTAACGGCTGTACTGAGGTACAAACAAATTAAAATCATGATAAAATGATTATCAGTTGCTTAAGGCACCACTTCTTGTATGAAATGAGGACGGTTAAGTAGAAGAGGCTAAATGCTATAAACAAGCCGTTATACCATTTATATCGAGTATTGATCTTAAATTAAATTTTGTTGTAGTAGCCGGCCGCGGTGGTCTAGCGGTTCTAGGCGCGCAGTCCGGAACCGCGCGACTGCTACGGTCGCAGGTTCGAATCCTGCCTCGGGCATAAATGTGTGTGATGTCCTTAGGTTAGTTAGGTTTAAGTAGTTCTAAGTTCTAGGGGACTGATGACCACAGATGTTAAGTCCCATAGTGCTCAGAGCCTTGTTGTAGTACTGTCAATCAGAAAGACTTCATAACAGCAGATTCCAGTAGAAGATGCGATTCTCGTTAGTACGTACACGCCCAGCTGCGAGTTAACAGGTTTAGAAATGCATTTTGTCTGCTGAGCTGAGCGAGCGAGCGAGTTCAGGACTATCTTCGTGACATACGCGCCACGGCCTGTCTTTCTCGTGGGCCTCCGCGCGGGGTAACCGTGCGGTCTCTGGCGTATTGCACGGTCCGCGCGGCTCCCTGCTTCGGTCGTTCGAATCCTCCTTCGGACGTTCGAGTCCTCCCTCGGGCATGGGTGTGTGTGTGTGTTGTCCTTAGCATAAGTTAGTTTAAGTTAGACTAAGTAGTGTGTAAACTTACGGACCGATTACCTCAGCAGTTGGGTCCCATAAGACCTTAAATTTCAAATTTTGTTGGGCCTCGGTAAGACGCCATTAACATCACAGCCGTAGCCTCAAGAGCCCGCCAGCTTTCCACGGGTCTTCCGTCAGCATTGCAGGGCGTCCACGCCACATCCAGGGTCGCAGCCACCACCCACACAGCAGTTCCGGTCAGGAAAACAGATTGTGGGCTGGGAGTTCCCCATTCAGGGAAGTTCGGCCGCAGAGGGCACGTACTTATTGCATTCGATGCCACACTGGGCGACTTGCGCGTCGGAGATGGTGATGAAATGATGAGGACAACACAATACGCAGTCCGTGAGCGGAGAAAATTTCCTGCCCCAGCCGGGAATCGAACCCCTTGCCGTCGCATTCCGCCGCGCTGACCACTCAGCTAACGGGGCGGACGTGGTCCGCTCGAGCCGATGCGCAACACTTGGAAGCAAAATAGCACATGACGGAGTAAGAAAGAAAGACAAAGCGGTCTTCTACGGGAAAAGAGACCGCTCCTGACCAAGGGGATTCTGATAGGCTTAAACTTCCGCCTTAATCTGAGGAAGAAATTTCCGGGATTGTATGTATGGTGAGAAGTGTTGCATGAAAGTGTTTCAGGGACTGCGAGGAAAGTGGAAAAGAAGAAAAGCGAAGTGTTTAAAATGTAGTGCTGTAGAATGATGTTGAAAATTAGGTGGGCTAAAAAGATAAGAAATGAAGAGGTTCTTTGCAGAATCGGTGAAGAAAGGAGCATGTGGATCACACTGAAGAAAAGAAGGGACAGAACGATAGGACATCAAGGAACAACTTCCATAGTACTAGATGGAGCTGTAGACGGTATAAACAGCCAGGGAAGACACGGATTTGAAAAGAACTAAAAATTAATTGATGTCGTAGGGAGCAAGAGCTATTTTGAGATGAAGAGGTTGGCACAGGGGGGGGGGGGGGCATCAGACCGGTCAGGAAACTGATGACTCAACCAAAAGAAAATGTTTTCTGAGGAGGAAATTGAGATTTAGCCCAGCATTTTTCTACGCTAGCATGCATCCGCCTGAAAACCATACTCAGATTGGCCAGTTTACCAAGCCAACCGTCGTCAATCCACAATACGAATTCGATCCACGTCTAGTTGACCAGCAGTCTCGCAAGTTGCGCGTTGCGCATTACGCCTTACGAACAGATCTCTACATTGCATGGCTGAAGAAATAAAATTCGTCTGGAAACGATTTATGGGTTGACTGTGTCCTTTACACGACTTTCAGTTCCATCGTACGTCCAATGTGGTTCAAATTAGCAGTAGTTTAGGTTACTCAGATGCTATCATAGGCGTCCACAAAGGAAAGCCAAAGGAGACAGTTGCACCCCGCCCACGCCCTCGCCTTGGAATCTGAAATACAATGTTTTTCAGTGTTTTTCTTCATACATCGAGTGGATAACCATCAGTTATCTGAGATATAATACGTTCCAATGCCATCTATAAAATTTAGTTCTTATTGTATGAAATGTCCCGAAACTGATCAATTCATTTGTCATTTATACTAAAAAAAACTGGCAATTGTAGAGTCTTGCCCCTCCCTCCCCACCCTCTCGAAAAAATTTCTGCAGAAGCCGTTGGATATTGCTCAATGACTATGACGATGATGATGATTAGGTCCCATACTCCGGAGAGCGTAGGGGGACGATGCGGGAGACCCACACCGCCGACTAGGCAAGGTCTTAGCGGAGGTGGTTTGCCGTTGCCTTCCTCCGACCGTAATGGGGATGAATGATGATGATGAAGACGATACAACAACACTCAGTCATCTCGAGGCAGGGAAAATCTCTGACCCCTCCGGGAATCAAACCCGGGGACTACGCACGTGGGAAGAGAGAACACTACCGCAAGACCATGAGCTGCGGAATGTGCATAATGAATCATACTTCACTGCGGTTACCCATATCTCTCACGTAAGACGCTTTCCAAGAGGCCTCATATTCACTACAGGCAGTGCATTCAAGATTTTGAACTTCTTAATTTTCGCTTTCCTCGTATCTTTCTCAGGAGCCCTTTGGCCCTTATGTAATATGATTGCGTGGTGTATGTTCTTTCTGAAAAAACAGACACCACGCAGAATCCGCAACTGTGAAACATTATACGTAAAATGACGGGGATCACTGCTGTCAATTGCAGTGGGACATAAAGAGGAATCAGCGGGGACGAGCGAAAATATATACCAGAGCGGAATTCGAACCCAGGATTTCCTGCTTACTAGGCAGTGCTGTACCCACTGCACCATCGGGTACCCAGCGTTATCGCAACTGCACGAACTATCTCGACACGCCTCACGGCCTATCCACATTCGGACATGTCAGAAAAAAACAGACACCACGCGTTCATATAACTGATAAACCTAGCTGGCCAGTGGATCCACCTCCCTCAGTGCGAACGCACGAATACGTCCGACCTCCTGTGGGAATCTCCAAGCAGCCAAAGGGAGTATAATGGACAGGGACTGCGGATAGGTGGCGCTCTGTGGGAGTGTCGAGATAGTCCGTGCAGTTGCGATAACGCTGTGTCCCGGATGACGCAGTGGGTACCGCACCTGCCTAGTAAGCAGCAGATCCCGGGTTAGAATCCCCGTCCGCTACACATTGCCGCTCCTCGCCGCTGATTCCGCTCTAATGTCCCGCTGCAGCCGACAGCAGTGATCCCCCTTCAGTTTACATGTAGTGTCCCTTATTTCCGGAAGAAATTGGTGTAATCATAAATGAGAGACTGGATCAGCATATTCCAATCGGCACTGTCTGGTGCTCGGTACTAATTGGTTGTTATCATTTAATCAAGAACGTGTAGCTGATGTTTTGTTTCTGTTTCTTATTTTGTTGTTTACGTTCTCGTAGTAGCTTCATAATACTAAATCTGTAAACCACTTACGTCCTTTACTCACAGAATACATTTTATTTATTAGGAAACCTTCTTGTTCTACATATTATAAGAAAAATAAATTTTAAAATGATGTCCATCATGAACCCCCCCCCCCCCCCCCCCCCATGAACCATGGACCTTGCCGTTGGTGGGGAGGCTTGCGTGCCTCAGCGATACAGATAGCCGTACCGTAGGTACAACCACAACGGAGGGGTATCTGTTGAGAGGCCAGACAAACATGTGGTTCCTGAAGAGGGGCAGCAGCCTTTTCAGTAGTTGCAGGGGCAACAGTCTGGATGATTAACTGATCTGGCCTTGTAACATTAATCAAAACGGCCTTGCTGTGCTGGTACTGCGAACGGCTGAAAGCAAGGGGAAACTACGGCCGTAATTTTTCCCGAGGGCATGCAGCTTTACTGTATGATTAAATGATGATGGCGTCCTCTTGGGTAAAATATTCCGGAGGTAAAATAGTCCCCCATTCGGATCTCCGGGCGGGGACTACTCAAGAGGATGTCGTTATCAGGAGAAAGAAAACTGACGTTCTACGGATCGGAGCGTGGAATGTCAGATCCCTTAATCGGGCAGGTAGGTTAGAAAATTTATAAAGGGAAATGGATAGGTTAAAGTTAGATATAGTGGGAATTAGTGAAGTTCGGTGGCAGGAGGAACAAGACTTTTGGTCAGGTGACTTCAGGGTTATAAACACAAAGTCAAATAGGGGTAATGCAGAGTAGGTTTAATAACGAATAGGAAAATAGGAATGCGGGTAAGCTACTACAAACAGCATAGTGAACGCATTATTGTGGCCAAGATAGATACGAAGCCCACACCTACGACAGTAGTACAAGGTGGTGGTGGTTGTTAGTGTTTAACGTCCCGTCGACAACGAGGTCATTAGAGACGGAGCGCAAGCTCGGGTTAGTGAAGGATTGGGAAGGAAATCGGCCGTGCCCTTTCAAAGGAACCATCCCGGCATTTGCCTGAAACGATTTAGGGAAATCACGGAAAAACTAAATCAGAATGGCTGGAGACGGCATTGAACCGTCGTCCTCCCGAATGCGAGTCCAGTGTGCTAACCACTGCGCCACCTCGCTCGGTACAGTAGCACAAGTTTGTATGCCAACTAGCTCTGCAGATGACGAAGAAATTGAAGAAATGTATGATGAAATAAAAGAAATTATTCAGATAGTGAAGGGAGACGAAAATTTAATAATCATGGGTGACTGGAATTCGAGTGTAGGAAAAGGGAGAGAAGAAACGTAGTAGGTGAATATGGATTGGGGCTAAGAAATGAAAGAGGAAGCCGCCTGGTAGAATTTTGCACAGAGCACAACTTAATCATAGCTAACACTTGGTTTAAGAATCATGATAGAAGGTTGTATACATGGAAGAACCCTGGAGATACTAAAAGGTATCAGATAGATTATATAATGGTAAGACAGAGATTTAGGAACCAGGTTTTAAATTTTAAGACATTTCCAGGGGCAGATGTGGACTCTGACCACAATCTATTGGTTATGACCTGTAAATTAAAACTGAAGAAACTGCAAAAAGGCGCGAATTTAAGGAGATGGGACCTGGAAAAACTGAAAGAACCAGAGGTTGTACAGAGTTTCAGGGAGAGCATAAGGGAACAATTGACAGGAATGGGAGAAAGAAATACAGTAGAAGAGGAATGGGTAGCTTTGAGAGATGAAGTAGTGAAGGCAGCAGAGGATCAAGTAGGTAAAAAGACGAGGGCTAGTAGAAATCCTTGGGTAACAGAAGAAATATTAAATTTAATTGATGAAAGGAGAAAATATAAAAATGCAGTCAATGAAGCAGGCAAAAAGGAATACAAACGTCTAAAAAATGAGATCCACAGGAAGTGCAAAATGGCTAAGCAGGGATGGCTAGAGGACAAATGTAAGGATGGAGAGGCTTATCTCACTAGGGGTAAGATAGATACTGCCTACAGGAAAATTAAAGAGACCTTTGGAGATAACAGAACCACTTGTATGAACATCAAGAGCTCAGATGGAAACCCAGTTCTAAGCAAAGAAGGGAAAGCAGAAAGGTGGAAGGAGTATATAGAGGGTCTATACAAGGGCAATGTACTTGAGGACAATATTATGGAAATGGAAGAGGATGTAGATGAAGATGAAATGGGAGATACGACACTGCGTGAAGAGTTTGACAGAGCACTGAAAGACCTGAGTCGAAACAAGGCCCCCGGAGTAGACAACATTCCATTGGAACTACTGACGGCCTTGGGAGAGCCAGACCTGACAAAACTCTACCATCTGGTGAGCAAGATGTATGAAACAGGTGAAATACACTCAGACTTCAAGAAGAATATAATAATTCCAATCCTAAAGAAAGCAGGTGTTGACAGATGTGAAAACTACCAAACAAACAGTTTAACAAGCCACAGCTGCAAAATACTAACACGAATTCTTTACAGACGAATGGAATAACTAGTAGAAGCCGACCTCGGGGAAGATCAGTTTGGATTCCGTAGAAATACTGGAACACGTGAGGCAATACTGACCTTACGAATTATCTTAGAAGAAAGATTTAGGAAAGGCAAACCTACGTTTCTAGCATTTGTAGACTTAGAGAAAGCTTTTGACAATGTTGACTGGAATACTCTCTTTCAAATTCTAAAGCTGGCAGGGGTAAAATACAGGGAGCGAAAGGCTATTTACAATTTGTACAGAAACCAGATGGCAGTTATAAGAGTCGAGGGACATGAAAGGGAAGCAGCGGTTGGGAAGGGAGTAAGACAGGGTTGTAGCCTCTCCCCGATGTTATTCAATCTGTATATTGAGCAAGCAGTAAAGGAAACAAAAGAAAAATTCGGAGTAGGTATTAAAATCCATGGAGAAGAAATAAAAACTTTGAGGTTCGCCGATGACATTGTAATTCTGTCAGAGACAGCAAAGGACTTGGAAGAGCAGTTGAACGAAATGGATGGTGTCTTGAAGGGAGGATATAACATGAACATCAACAAAATCAAATCGAGGATAATGGAATGTAGTCGAATTAAGTCGGGTGATACTGAGGGAATTAGATTAGGAAATGAGACACTTAAAGTAGTAAAGGAGTTTTGCTATTTGGGGAGCAAAATAACTGATGATGGTCGAAGTAGAGAGGATATAAACTGTAGACTGGCAATGGCAAGGAAAGCGTTTCTGAAGAAGAGAAATTTGTTTACATCGAGTATAGATTTAAGTGTCAGGAAGTCATTTCTGAAAGTATTTGTATGGAGTGTAGCCATGTATGGAAGTGAAACATGGACAATAAATAGTTTGGACAAGAAGTGAATAGAAGCTTTCGAAATGTGGTGCTACAGAAGAATGCTGAAGATTAGATGGGTAGATCACATAACTAATGAGGAAGTATTGAATATGATTGGGGAGAAGAGAAGTTTGTGGCACAACTTGACCAGAAGAAGGGATCGGTTGGTAGGACATGTTCTGAGGCATCAAGGGATCACCAATTTAGTATTGGAGGGCAGCGTGGAGGGTAAAAATCGTAGAGGGAGACCAAGAGATGAATACACTAAGCAGATTCAGAAGGATGTAGGTTGCAGTAGGTACTGGGAGACGAAGAAGCTTGCACAGGATAGAGTAGCATGGAGAGCTGCATCAAACCAGTCTCAGGACTGAAGACCACAACAACAACAAACAACAACAATCCATCATAGTGAATTATAGTAACAACACTTATTTGAGGATCAAGGTTTCGCTTCAGGACGGTAGAAAAGTATTTCAGAAATTGGATATTGCGTAAGAGGCAAACAAGTGTGAAAAGTAACTAACAAGAAAGCAAAGCAGTAACTTAGTTGTAAAAAGGAAAACATTTTGCACAAGATGGGAAAACAGAAGAAACTATGGATAATCATAAGAAATTCGATGTCGATATCATGAATATTAATTTAAACCAAAACTTAGAAAAGCGCAATATGAGAGGGACGAGAAGGATATAACTCGAAAAACCTTAACTGGTGAAAACACGCTATGAAACAGATATTTCGTAGTGCAAAGTGTGAAAAAATGGAATATGGAAAAACCCACGTTCATCACAATTTTTAATTATTATATAGAGTGACGAAGCAGTTACCCTAAGTAAACACTCATTTGCAGTTGACGTCATGAAACTGAAGAGAAGAGACATCAGTCGAAGCAAAGTGGATTCTGTGTCAGCACAGACGTAAAGTCTTACACAAATAACCGAGATAGTTCCAGGTCGGTATATAATCTTGACAGAACTGACATGATGATCGATTCGTTCATCCTTCAACATCGGCAGGTACATCTGGTGACAAACAGTTTCTTATTCCTTCATCTGCCAGAATGTTTCAAATTCTAAAAACATCTGTCATCAACGCTCCATTGTTGTTCTACTTTTCAGAGGTTTTCTGTTTTTCGGACGAACGTTTTCCCCATTACGCCTCAGAAAAATTTGTATCACGAACTGAAATCACTGATTTCTTTTGATGAGGCTTTCTCATTCAATGTATTGCAAATTAAGTGATTTAACAACTATTAACTATTTTTCTCCACCTTCGGCCAGGTGCAACCAAAAGAAGGCTTATTCCAGTCCTTACTCAAATGTTAATCTAACGGCGATAATACTTTCTTAGATGACTCTACATCGACAAAGCACACAGTAATATTGATTGAAACAAATAATATCAATACCCTAGTACACAACCAGCTTATAGGAGTATTTTTCTTAATTATAAGTAACATATTGAATCCTCCTGGTTTCTTTCCTGAAGCACATACCAGATTATCTGAGGATTTCAAACATCTTGCAACACTTTTCAGTGTCGAATGCTTTTTCTAGGTCCTGAAACGGTATGAAACTCTCTTGATCATTCTTACGTGTTGGTTCTAGTATCAAGAATAGTGCAACAACTGATATTTCCTTTCCTAATACCAAACCGACTGTCATCAAACAGATCCTCAACTATTCGGTAATAGCCTTCATTGTCTGACTGTCAGGTAGACAAGACTATTTCAGACTATAAACACAGAACCAGTCAGGAAGATTGTCTACTTTGTTTTCTATTATTTTGCACCTTCTTCTACCACAAATGTGGACACATGAACTGTCAGTTTAATTATGTGGTAGTTCTCGCATTAATCTGTTCTTGCTGTCTTTCAGTCTAGTTAGTATTCTTGCAACAGTACGGTGACAAATCTTTCTCCTCGTGTAGGTGAGTGTCAACAAAATATTTTCGGATTCGGAGAATGGTGGAGGTTGATATTTCGTGACAATATTTCGTAGCGAAGAAAAATCCTTTGTTTTAATCATCAAATTAAAATAATTTACTTAATTATTTTAAGAATTTCGGTGGAATTCTGCATATCCCTTCTGCCTTGTTTTGTAGCAACTATGTACTCCAAAATTCTCTGATATTATGGTTCTAATATAAACTCCACATCGACATTCATTTCTTCTTCTGTCATTCAGCCGACATTTACTCTTTGTTGTAGATGCCCTCAAAGTACTCTTTCTATTTATTCTCTCTCTTATCTGCATTTAACAATGGAATACCGTTTTCACTCTTGATGTTGGCACTTAAGTTTTCAAATTCTTCAAATCTATTGCGCTAGTTTACTATGAACTGAATCTATCCTTACAATGACCATTTCTCTTTCAATTTCTTCACACGCTTCCATGATAAATACAAATAAATGTAAACGTAGAGCATCTTTGAAGTATCTCAAATTGCTGTCAAATTACAAATCAGCTGTCAAAATTTCGTTAAATAAATAACGTTTCACAACAGATAAAGAGATAAAACAACGACCACACAAAGATCCAGTACGAACGTACGTCAAGAAAACCTAGACGCAAGTAAAACTGTCAAACATCTTCTACTGAAACTGCTACCAAGTATACGATATATGTTCGGTTCGTCTTAATTGTATATAACAACCGCAACCACACCCTCTTCACCTCCAGTAACGCCAAACAAAGAACACATTAAACATGTCCATTCGCTACTGACTGGAACAGAGTTGGTTTAGTTCTGGCTGTCAGAGACGGATGTCGCTGCTTGAAAAATCTCTGTCTCTAGTAAGCTTTCTTACACTAGTAATATAATTTAGTTCGCGAACTAAATATGTAAGATCATAGAACCTTCATTTCTTATTTTAAGTGACATTCAGGTTTTGCAGATATTGGCACTGTACTGGGATTCGAGCTCCGATTCCAATTTTTCTCTGGATTTGAACTCTTGAAGATGATACTGTCCAATCTTTTCGTTGTTTTCTCACGTCGCCTAACTCCTCCAGGACTCTACAAAAGGCGCGATTCTAACTACTCGTGAAATACAATTTGATAGTTGACGATATGAGGACATGTACAAATCTCGCTACTGCTGAAGAAACAATAAATATATCGTACCTTTCTGTAGCTATACGACAATAGCGAATGCTGCTACGTTTGAATCCTTGCCAGGAAAACATCATTTGTATCGTCGTCTCAGCTTCCAGTATCACACTATTGGTGAAACATTTAATATCTGACATCTGATTGTGCTTAATTAACATTTCATATAGGTATTGGACTCTACTTCGCATCCATCACCACACCTTTACTTCATGGCGTTTCACACTTGTGCTTTGCACTTTATTACGTACCATTTGTGGTTACTTCTCAAGGGCAACATAAGCTTCATGGTGTACCCGTTTATTTCCAGGTTCGAACATTCGGCCTTGTGAACTGATACAGGTGAACACTTCGATATTTTACGCCTCTTTATGCCTAGTCGAGACTCGATCGGACACATAAGCTTGGGTTGAAATTCGGATCAAAAAGCAACAACTGGTTATGTCATTTTACGAATGGAGTGTCACTTATTGTAATGAAGTTTAATTTACAAGTGTCAGAGGCTGATTCCTCTCTAAAAATGTGTTCTCTGATATTTGTTGTATTAGTATACATCTGGACTAAGTACCATAAGCCGGCCGGTGTGGCCGAGCGGTTCTAGGCGCTTCAGTCTGGAACCGCGCGATCGCTACAGTCGCAGGTTCGAATCCTACCTCGGGCATGGATGTGTGTGATGTCTTTAGGTTAGTTAGGTTAAAGCAGTTCTCCGGCATGGATGTGTGTGATGTCCTTAGGTTAGTTAGGTTTAAGTAGTTCTAAGTTACAGGGGACACATCTGTCCCCTAGAACTTAGAACTTCATAAACCTAACGAACCTAAGTACATCACACACATCCATGCCCAAGGCAGGATTCGAATCTGCGACCGTAGCGATCGCACGGTTCCAGATGTTAAGTTCCAAAGTGCTCAGAGTCATTTGAATTTGAGTATCATAATGAGCAATGTTCTCTTGTGGTAATAATTGTGTAGTCAAGCGACTGCTCCCCACTGGGTTTCGGCGTTTAGAGAACCTGTGACTTAGCTACATCATGTTTGTTGCACTCAGCAGCGGCCCACAATTTTTGCTGTCAAGCGTAAATTATTAACGTGCTCAACTAAGGTACATATGTGGCACCGAAGGTGTTGGCGAAGTGGGTGAAAGATGGGGCGGGGTGGGGGTGGGGGGGGGGTTCTTAGAGGATCCTTCCCGTTTTATTCAGGCACATGTAAGTGTTGCACTCCTTTGTCATTATGCCACAGGAGGACACGAAACAGAAGGTCTGGAAATGCATTAAACACCCTTTGCTGCTTCGGATCAAGTTCAAATTTCGTGGCATGGTTTTGAACGCTTCCTAGTGGTTTCACCCTGTATACCAGAGCAAAAACTGCGCTTGCAATGCACTCCAATGGAGTCAGATAACATGCAGTGGTGCTGCAGCTCCACCATGTCCTTAGAGGAGGGTTGAAACGTCCGGGGGCGTCATCAGAATCTAACTTTTTGAAGAACTTAGTCCTGTTGCTCATAGCATTGTTAACTGTCGCTTTTGACCGCGAAATGTGCGGATAGCAACGCCCCAAGGGAAAGAGTTGTTTTAACTGACGAGATTTATGGTATCTCCTGTCCATTCTGAGCGGTGGTGTGTCTGAAATGTTTTCCTCGGACACCCACAAGAAAACCGCATGATTTCAACGCTGGGCGTCGCGGTTGAGACCTCCATCGGAGATGTGTCAAAAGAAAGGGAGAAATGGGGGTAAGCGGGGTGTATGACGACATTTCCATTGTGTGACACGTGCACGATAGCGTTGGGTAGAATTGTGGCGAAATATGGTGCCAATGTGTCACCATTAAACCGCCTTACACCTAACACGAACTTCCAAGCTGTGGCCTGTTTCTCGCTTATGTCGACATATTGCTGTTCGAAGTGTCTCCGAGCCGAGGGTGACTTCGCTTGGTGCCACGGTTTTGCACCATTGAAGAGAAAGTCTGTAGGCATCTTTCACCCAGATTTCAAACTTATGCTTCGCTTTCTGAGAGTTTCGGAGTTTCGATAAAGTGGTACTTTTTTGCGCAGTGAAGAAGTAATCCGCTGAATTATAGGCTAACATTACTGATATCAATTTGCAGTTGTATTGTGGAACATATACTATGTTTGAGCATTATGAAATACTCCAAAGAAAAAGGTTGATGCACATTGTCACCACGGATTCAGAAAACATCGTTCTTGTGAAAGACGACTTGATCTTTATTTACACAAAACGATGAGTTCTGTCGACAAGGGATCTCAAACTTTTTCCTTATTTCTGCATTTCCAGACTACTTTTCACAACGTTCCTCAGAAGCAGTTTCTAACCAGACTTCAAGCATATGGAATGTCGTTGGTGTTGTGTGAGTGGATTCGTGAGTTCCTGTCAGAAAGATGACAGCTGACAGTAGTTGACGGAATGTCGTCGAGTGAAGTGGAAGTGATAGCTGGCTTTCATCAAGGAAGTTTTGTACACCTCTGCTATTCCTAATGTATGCAAAAGATTTAGGAGACAATCTGAGCTCTCAGCTTAGATTGTTTGCAGATGATGCAGTGGTTTACTTTGTAGTAGTGTCACCAAAAGATCGACGATTTAAGCAATGGCTGTTCCATATCGATAAAACTTGACCACTTCTATGGATATTTATTTATTTACTATTTATTTAGTCCGAGCAGGTTAGCGTTTTAAGGCCCCTCTTTTACATCTGACCGGGAACAAAACACACAAAGATATTACGTAACATTCCCAATAATAATAACAATAATGATAATAAAATTAATAGTAACAATAAGGATAATAACTTACACTAATAACAATAGTAATAACAGTAGTAAAGCGCATTTAGAATGATACAAATTAGCGTAGCGTAACTATTGGCAGAAACGGAATGGATAAAGCATGAGGAGAAGATTGAAATGACAGTGACAGATGCTGTTAGGAAAGAACAGAATATAAATAAATAACTCTGTCAACAAGGGTCAAGAAAAAGTTGTGAGGGAGGGGATTGAGCAGAGTGAGCTGCACAGATCGTGGAGAAGGAGGAGGATGAGATCAGTGTTCAACGTCCCGTCGACAACGAGGTCGTTAGAGACGGAGCACGAGTTCGGATCGGGAAGCATGGAGAAGGAAAAAATCGGTCGTGTTCTCTCAGTGGAACAGTCCCGGCATTTGTCTGAAATTATTTTAGGAAAATCACAGAAAACCTAAACCAGGATGGCTGGTCGCTGGTTTGAACAGTCGTCCTTCCAAATGCGAGTCCAGTGTGGTAGTCACTACGCTACCCAGTCGGTGACAGATTCTGGGAGGGATGGGTTTTGCGACAGAAGGTGGATCATTGCTGTCTTTTGAAGTTTGAAAGCAATTTAATTTCTCCGATCTTTTGAGAAAGGTTGTTCAAAAATCAGGTTTCTGATACAGAAAATGAGTTAGAGAACAAGGCAGAGTTACGTGGGGGTACAGAGAGAATTTTACTTTGTTGAAAACGAGTTTTCTGCTGTGCTATTCAGATAGTAGCGTAAGAGCTGAAGGCAGATAGGAGGAAGTACAGATTAAACATATAATTGATAGCCTCTATCCTCATCGACTCGAAGCCTTTATAATTATTCGCAGGTTGGCGTGATATGTTCGAAAAGGCGTACGTCACAGAAATACACGAAAATTCTTGAAAAATGACATCGCCACAGTCAAGTTCAAATGGCTCTGAGCACTATGGGACGTAACTTCTGAGGTCATCAGTCCCCTAGAACTTAGAACTACTTAAACCTAACTAACCTAAGGACATCACACACATCAATACCCGAGGCAGGATTCGAACCTGCGACCGTAGCGGTCGCGCGGTTCCAGACTGTAGCGCCTAGAACCGCTCGGGCACCCCGGCCGGCACAGTCAAGTATGCGGATCATTAGTGTCCCTACGAGCTTCTTTTAAATCTCGAAATGGAATACCTTATTTATATTTCTACAGCTACTGAAGTGAAGCTGACACCTTACAGACTGCAGTTGTGTGTTCAGTCGACTGTAAGTGATGGTCCAGAATTATCACCAGGTTTTCTACAGAAGAATAAAAGATTACTTCTGAGCCCTTTAGGATTAATGGTGGAAGGGTTTTTATGAATTGAGGCGTAATAAGTCTTTTGCTTGCGTTTTAGATGGTTCAGGTTTCAAACCTATCTTCTGCGCCGACTCTAGTATGGCAAGTAACTCGGCATTTACGTTCTGGCTTGCTGTGTACATGTCTGTTGGACTTGTACTTCGATATAACTGAATGTCATCAGCATATAGGTGATATCTGCAGTGGGAGAGAATAGTTGTTACATCATTAAATATAATAAGAAGAGCATTAGGATGTGAAGATGGTCATTACTAACTGAAGCCGGTCATCGTCGAAGGACTTTATATTGTGATCAAAGACTGGAATAAAAAACATTTGAGAAGAACAATAGACCCTATACTGATCTTTGTAGGACCCCTTAATGCTACGTCCCTCCACTGTAACCTTTGTGTTCCTATCATTACACACTGTTGTCGAGATATGAAGTATGAGTGGAACGACTGTACTGCACTTGAAGAAAAATTTTGTCTTGTGAATTTAGCAAGTACTATGTCAAAGTTAACAGTGTTGAAAGCTATGCTGAAATCCATAATGTACGTAATAGTCGCCTGGTGTTTGTCCACAGTCTGTTTCAATTCGTCAGTCACTTTTATAAGACAGTCGTCAAGCTGCGATTTTGCCGCAAACCGGACTGGCATCATCTAAAAGGTAATTTTGATGTTAAATAATGTGTAAGCTGTTCGTGAGCAAGGATGTTTGCCAGATTTCTTCTTGGGGCAATTCTATTATGAGTCCCTGCTTACAGGCTATTGGGAAGCTGCTGGAGGTCATAGAATGGTCAAAAATGTCCATTATTTTGGGCAGTAAAAGATCGACGATAAAATTGATTTTTTGCACTATTATATTATCGGACCCTGGAAATGCCGAACGAATTAGTGCAATTGACTTCCTGGCCGTGTTAGGGCTTACCGGCAGCAGAAGAAATTTTCCGTTTGTACTAGTCACCGATACTTTAAGGACATCGATGGTGTGCACCCTTGTACGTTGATCAAGTGAAGATATCGGCGTGACGAAATACTCATTTAGATCGTCAATAGGCTGTAGTGGTTCTTCTGCATATTTAGGCCTGCCTATTCCTTGACTTCGTAGGTTTTTCCACTGGACGACAGGTCTGCGAAAGTCCTCAGTTGGCAAGGGGGCCGTCTGAGCTTCCCATTCCCCATAGATTGGTAATTCGGTTGCGTAGTTGCTCGTATGTGGGACGCCTCTCAGAGGGCGGGTGCTGCGTCTCTGACACTCTTCAGGTGATCCAGATGGTTTCTAAGCCGTGGTGCAGGTTTCCTCCTTACTCTTACTGCTTTCAGAGGAGCCTGTTCATATTATAAATTAGTCTCTTAGTGAAGTTAAGTACTTCAATATTTATATCGAAGTTATTTCCTGGCGTTTCTGCCAAAAAATATAGGCGTCAGCTGTTATCTCAGACATACTCACGCACTTAAAATATCTGAAAGAAGTCGCCGCTTGCGGCTTGTTCTTTGGGCTTGCAACGAGTAACTCACGAATATCGCATGAGGAGCAGACAAGCCAGATGCAGAAATTTGATTAGTGTGAACTTGGAGATTTGATTGCAAATATATCGATAAATGTGTGAATGTCTGCTGTATGGTCAGTAGGCCAAAGTGGAATCGGTGTACGGTTCGAACAGAACAGTATGCCCGTGGATTTTGATTAAGAAGGACTGTTGTTTAGAAAATCTATGTTGATATCTCCAGTTATAATTAAATGCTGCAAAAAGAGTCAAGAATTGAGAGTGCGGATTCAAAGCTAGAAAGCTGTCCACCTTTAGTTGATTGTGTAGCGTTCTCGCTTCACGAGCACGGGGTCCCGGGTTCGATTCCCGGCGGGGTCAGGAATTTTTCCTCCCTCGAGATGACTGGGTGTTATTGTGTCGTCTTCATCATCATCATTCATTCCCATTACGGTCGGAGGAAGGCAATGGCAAACTATCTCCACTAGGACCTTGCCTAGTAAGGCGGCGCGTTTCTCCCGCGTCGCTCCCCTACGCTCTGTAAAGAAGTATGGGACTCATCATCATCATCATCATCATATTACACAGACGTGACACTTTCTTATGAGTAGTTTAACCTCAGTGTATACCTATTCGGGCTGTTTGTCTTTATAGATGCGCGCACGGCCTTGGGGAACAAATTTGCACTTACGTAAGCTGCCACACGGCCCCTCATCTCTTACACGTGTCATGGCCCAGAAAAATATAACCACCAGGGCGTACAGAACGGGAAGGGATACTCGGCTTCAGCCATGCCTCCTACACGAGTATGACATGAAAGCCGAGGTCCTGAAATATGCAGCGGAACTCAGGCACGTGGCCTGGTGAGGACTACAGATCTGTGTCAGCGGGTTATAGAACTATCACGAGTCGTTTCCACCATTAGACGGCAGGTAGGAGGAGCAGCTCTCCCGCGTTTAGGCATAGCCCAGTGCCTTAAGAAACGTGGTGTGCAGGGAAGGATTGGGCCGCACGGAACTGTAAAAGGCAGGTAGTGCAACGTATTCTATGTAATAAAAAGGGAAAAAGGGAACTGATCCGAAGTGCTAATGCATTAAATGTATTCGCAGTTGCGAAGACGCACAACCAGCAGCTGTAGAATGCAATGACGAAAGTCAAAATTTGTGGCGGAGAGAGACTTGATCGCAAATTAAATCCCACTAACACCGTGAGCGGGCACCTTACCATTGGCTATTCATGCACGACAGTCGTCCAGACCTACCTAAACTTCTATATGTCGTCAATCATCCGTCTTCAACTTGTGCTCGTACATCTATTATGTACAATCCAGTACAGATGGTTCAAATGGCTCTAAGCACTATGGGACTCAACATCTGAGGTCATCAGTCCCCTAGACTTAAAACTAGTTAAACCTAACTAACCTAAGGACAGCACACACATCCATGCCCGAGGCAGGATTCGAACCAGCGACCGTAGCAGCGGCGCGGTTCCGGACTGGAGCGCCTGGAACCAGTAGTACCCAGCGGCCGGCTCTCGTACAGATAATACATTCCATGCATACATGTCCAAAGGAACTTTACATCGTAATTCAGAATAAAACGGACTCTGCAATGTCGTATGAAATGCTAGCATTGCATTCTTCCGAAAGCTATTTGTTCGGAAGTGGGATACATCAGACTGACCACAGTAGGAGTAGAACAAGAAATGATATCGTATAATATGTTTAGTTTCATAACTTTTCTTACTGCTGGCCAAGTTAATGTCTCCCATTACCTGATTTCGTAGGTGTCAGGCTCAACGCCGTTGTTTGGGAGCAGATAATTTTTGTGATGGTGTACCATGATAATATGAAGTTTAATGAGACAAAGTGATTTGCATTATACTAAAAACATTGATTGGGCTTTTTAACAGGAAAGTTAGACTACAAGATTCAATTATTTATATAAGCACAACTGTGCACGATGCCTGTTTATTTATTTTCCCATTTTTAATCATTTCAAACCTCTAAGGTTTCGTCTTCAAGCACCTTGTCTTGGTAATAGATGCATATCACTCCAAGTAGATTGAATTACTATAAGCTCGCTGGCTTTTACGTTCTCAAATTGCAGCGTGGCAGACCGCCGTATTTGTGCAGATTGCTACAAACCTCAAAAGGTTTAAAAATATCAATTCCACTCGAGAGCTTTGATGCTGACTTTGCCAGCAGCCCGATAGGAATGAGGAGATGTTTCCAAAATCTGAGATAGTGTGCTTCGTAAAATCTTTTGCTTTGCCTAATATTCAGACCACTTTCCGGGGCAAGCGGGAAATTTTGCGGTCACTGGGTTGCCAAATTAAGTCTTAATTGTGGTGCTTACCTATAGAGAGGGTGAAACAATGGGAATATCTGTGAAGGAGAAGCAGTTCAGTTCTTCTGTTGACTGGATATGATGCCTAAGTGTATAACAAATTTAGAGAGTTTGTCGGAAGGTTCGAAGTTCGGGATTTCATGACGGACACTCGTTATGGGAACAAGGCAGGTCTCATGGGACTTGGACGTACTCGGTTACTGGCAGTTCGAATTTACATACATGATTTAGTGTACGCGGGTTAGATTTTGCAACAGTGACTTTGCTATAGTAATAGAGTATCTGTTATTGTGATTCTTAAAACAGGGTCATGACGATTTAGCCAAAGCGTATGTTATTTTACGACGTCGTTTCTTGTTAGAAGTACTATTTTGGAAGAAGCGTTGGTCCAAAAAGGGACATTACTAGTTTTATCAGTGAGAAGAAAACTTTTTTTTCAGAAAATCGCGATTGTTAGATTCTCATGTGGCTTTTTGACCTGTAAAGCTTTTCATTGATGTTCTGAGAACTTTTTTTCTTTGCAGAGATAGCGAGAAGGTGAAGAAGTGCTACATGCAAATGGAATATTGATTTTATAGCGTTACATGTTCCTAGTTCCGTGGTAATGTCGGGGAATTTACCTGTCTGTTATCACATTATTAGACGTCAGTGACCTTTTGCACATCCATTACTACTACTGTTATTATTACCATTACCCCAGCACAGCTTCGCATAGGCAGTACTAAGTATTCTGTAGCTGGACGACTTACCTGACGAAGGGGTAATTTTCCATGGAGGCTTACTGAGTAGAGTTACGATTAAAATTCGGGGAAAAAACTTGACGAAACTGAATATCAACACTTTCATATGACTTACATGGTTTAAGCAGTGCACATCAAGAAAGTTCCCAGAAGATACAAATGTTACCTCTTTCAAATTTATTTAGTATCTGGAATGACATCTCATGGCAATTACAGGAACAGCATCCACAGCGCCACCTTCTCCATCCATTTGCAGCCACTGCGGCACAGTGTGAGTGCCTTACTGTAATGGCAGTACGCCATGAGCTGTGAGCTGTGTGATCATTTCCTGTATTTCCCATCACGGACAATAAACATTCACTCTGTACCAAAAACTTGTTCTTATCAGGTTAACACCTCATACATTCTGAATGACAAATCTATCTGGCATTGGCCTCTGCGTATATGTAGCTTATACAATGGCGTGGCGATGCAGTCGAGTGGCCTTAAGCAAATGTAGATTATTCCAAGGAATTCTGCGATTCACTCGTAGACGGCAACAGTACCGCTTTACAGTGAAGGCGGACTTTACTTCACCATAGTTCAGACAATTTGTACAAAATATTTATAAGATATATACACGAATCTTGCCCATTAATTTCTCTATCTACTAGTGGAAGTTCCTGAGATTAGCACAAATATACATATACAGGGTGAGTCACCTAACATTACCGCTGGATATATTTCGTAAACCACATCAAATACTGACGAACTGATTCCACAGACCGAACGTGAGGAGAGGGGCTAGTGTAATTGGTTAATACAAACCATAAAAAAATGCACGGAAGTATGTTTTTTAACACAAACCTACGTTTTTTTAAATGGAACTCCGTTAGTTTTGTTAGCACATCTGAACATATAAACAAATACGTAATCAGTGCCGTTTGTTGCATTGCAAAATGTTAATTCCATCCGGAGATATTGTAACCTAAAGTTGACGCTTGAGTACCACTCCGCTGTTCGATTGTGTGTATCGGAGAGCACCGAATTACGTAGGGATCCAAAGGGAACGGTGATGGACCTTAGGTACAGAAGAGACTGGAATAGCACATTACGTCCGCATGCTAACACCTTTTTATTGGTCTTTTTCACTGACGCACATGTACATTACCATGAGGGGTGAGGTACACGTACACACGTGGTTTCCATTTTCAATTACGGAGTGGAAAAGAGTGTGTCCCGACATGTCAGGCCAATAGATGTTCAACGTGGTGGTCATCATTTGCTGCACACAGTTACAATCTCTGGCGTAATGAATGTCGTACACGCCGCAGTACATCTGGTGTAATGTCGCCGCAGGCTCCCACAATACGTTGTTTCATATCCTCTGAGGTCGTAGGCACATCACGGTACACATTCTCCTTTAACGTACCCCACAGAAAGAAGTCCAGAGGTGTAAGATCAGGAGAACAGGCTGGCTAATTTATGCGTCCTCCACGTCCTATGAAACGCCCGTAGAACATCCTGTCAAGGGTGTTAATTGCGGAATGTGCAGGTGCACCATCATGCTGATACCACATACGTCGACGCGTTTCCAGTGGGACATTTTCAAGCAACGTTGGCAAATCATTCTGTAGAAACTCGATGTATGTTGCAGCTGTTTGGGCCCCTGCAATGAAGTGAGGACGAATGAGGTGGTCGCCAATGATTCCGCACCATACATTTACAGTTCACGGTCGCTGTCGCTCTACCTGTCTGAGCCAGCGAGGATTGTCCACGGACCAGTACTGCATGTTCCGTAGATTCACTGCCCCGTGGTTTGTGAAACCCGCTTCATCGGTAAACAGGTAGAACTGCAACGCATTCTCTGTTAATGCCCATTGACAGAATTGCACTAGATGATTAAAGTCATCACCATGTAATTGCTGATGTAGCGACGCATGACACGGATGAAAGCGGTGACGATGCAGTATGCGCATGACACTACTTTGACTCAGTCCACCGGCTCTCGCAGTGTCCCGTGTACTCATGTGTGGGTTCATGGCAACAGCAGCTAACACACCAACTGCACCCGCTTCTCCTGTGACGGGCCTGTTACGGACCCGTTTGCGTGCTACGACCATACCTGTTGCATACAGTTGGCGGTAGATGTTTTGCAATGTGCGGCACGTTGGATGCTCTCTGTCCGGGTACCGTTCTGCATACACCCTGCAGGCTTCAGCTGCATTTCGTCGACACTCGTCATAGATGAGTATCATCTCCGCCTTCTCAGAGTCCGAATGCACCGTGGTCACAGTTTCTACAACACTACACTATCGCAGACGTCTGGTAACACGGTGTACTACAGTTGGTCTGCGTGCGGAGACGAATGCAGAATAACAATAGCAGCAAGCGCTAATGCGGACACTGCGACAGCTAGACCAAACCACAACAGTGCACTACAGCCACACTCGTAAACACGGTAGTCATCGTAAACATGTCCCTGCAGATGCTGCTCGCCGACCGTGGCCCGTGTTTGTTACAACACGCAACTGGTCGTCGGAGGTTTCAAGCGTCAACATTAGGTTACAATATCTCCGGATGTAATTAACATTTTACAATACAACAAACGGCACTGATTACGTATTTGTTTATATGTTCAGATGTGCTAACAAAACTAACGTGTTTCCATTTAAAAAAACGTAGTTTTGTGTTAAAAAACATACTTCCGTGCATTTTTGTATGGTTTGTATTAAACAATTACACTAGCCCCCCTCCTCACGTACGGTCTGTGGAATCGGTTCGTCAGTATTTGATGTGGTTTACGAAATATATCCAGCGGTAACGTTAGGTGACTCACCCTATATATATATATATATATATATATATATATATATATATATATATATATATATATATATATAAGTTCGTTATTATTATTATTATTATTATTACGCTGAAGAGGCAAAGAAACGTAAACCTGCCTTTTGCCGCAACACGACGTGGAATGGACTCGACTAATGTCTGAAATAGTGCTAGAGGGAACTGACACCATGAATCCTGCAGGGCTTTCCATAAATCCGTACGAGGGGATGGAGATCTTTTCTGAACAGCACGTTGCAATGCATCCCTGATATGCTCAATAATGTTCATATCTGGTGAGTTTTGTGGCCAGCGGAAGTGTTTAAACTCAGAAGAGTGTTCCTGGAGCCATTTGGTAGCAATTCTGGACGTGTGGGTTGTCGCATTGTCCTGCAGGATTTGCCCAAGTCCGTCGGAACGCACAATGGACATGAATGGATGCAGGTGATCAGACAGGATGCTTATGTACGTGTCACCTGTCAGAGTCGTATCTGGACGTAACAGGGATCCAACATCACTCCAACTCCACACACCCCACAGCATTCAGAGCCTCCACCAGCTTGAGCAGTCCCCTGCTGAGATGGAGGGTCCATGGATTCATGAGGTTTTTCCCACACCCGTTCACGTTCATCCGTTCGATACAATTTGAAATGTCCGCAGCTCGTGGTCTAGTGGCTAGCGTTGCTGCCTCTCGATCACGGAGTCCCGGGTTCGATTCCCGGCCGGGTTGGGGATTTTCTCGGCCTGGAGACTGGGTGTTTGTGTTGTCCTCATCATTTCATCATCATCATCACCATTATTCTTTGACAGTGGCTAGACTGGACTGTGTAAACATTCGAGTATGTCAAAATTGGGATTTGTACGGGCGCAGACGACTGCGCAGTTGAGCACCCCACAAACTAACATCATCATCATCATCATCGATAAAATTTGAAATTAGACTTGTCTGACAAGGCAACATGTTTTCAGTCTTAACAATCTAATGTCGGTGTTGACGGGCCCAGGCGAGGCGTAAAGTTTCGTGTCGTGCAGTCATCAAAGTTACACAAGTGGGCCTTCGGCTTCGAAAGCCAATATCTATGACACCTGTTGATGGTCCAGCGTTGAAAGCTGCAGCAATTTGCGGAAGGGTTGCATCTTTCACGTTGGACGATTCTCTTAAGTCGTCGTTGGTCCCGTTCTTGAAGGATCTTTTTTCGGCCGCAACGATGTCGGAGATTTGATGTTTTACCAGATTCCTGATACTCATGGAACATTCGTGACATGGTCGTACGGGAAAATTCCCACGTCATTGCTATCTTGGAGATGCTGTGTCTCACGGGTCGTGGACCGACTATGACACCACGATCAAATTCACATAAATGTTTACGTATTTGAAAACGCATTCCTATACCAGTTACTCTGGAGCTTCAGTGTATCTCCTCAAGCTATATACACTCCTGGAAATTGAAATAAGAACACCGTGAATTCATTGTCCCAGGAAGGGGAAACTTTATTGACACATTCCTGGGGTCAGATACATCACATGATCACACTGACAGAACCACAGGCGCATAGACACAGGCAACAGAGCATGCACAATGTCGGCACTAGTACAGTGTATATCCACCTTTCGCAGCAATGCAGGCTGCTATTCTCCCATGGAGACGATCGTAGAGATGCTGGATGTAGTCCTGTGGAACGGCTTGCCATGCCATTTCCACCTGGCGCCTCAGTTGGACCAGCGTTCGTGCTGGACGTGCAGACCGCGTGAGACGACGCTTCATCCAGTCCCAAACATGCTCAATGGGGGACATATCCGGAGATCTTGCTGGCCAGGGTAGTTGACTTACACCTTCTAGAGCACGTTGGGTGGCACGGGATACATGCGGACGTGCATTGTCCTGTTGGAACAGCAAGTTCCCTTGCCGGTCTAGTAATGGTAGAACGATGGGTTCGATGACGGTTTGGATGTACCGTGCACTATTCAGTGTCCCCTCGACGATCACCAGTGGTGTACGGCCAGTGTAGGAGATCGCTCCCCACACCATGATGCCGGGTGTTGGCCCTGTGTGCCTCGGTCGTATGTAGTCCTGATTGTGGCGCTCACCTGCACGGCGCCAAACACGCATACGACCATCATTGGCACCAAGGCAGAAGCGACTCTCATCGCTGAAGACGACACGTCTCCATTCGTCCCTCCATTCACGCCTGTCGCGACACCACTGGAGGAGGAGGAGGAGGAGATTAGTGTTTAACGTCCCGTCGACAACGAGGTCATTAGAGACGGAGCGCAAGCTCGGGTTAGGGAAGGATGGGGAAGGAAATCGGCCGTGCCCTTTCAAAGGTTCCATCCCGGCATTTGCCTAAAGCGATTTAGGGAAATCACGGAAAACCTAAATCAGGATGGCCGGAGACGGGATTGAACCGTCGTCCTCCCGAATGCGAGTCCAGTGTGCTAACCACTGCGCCACCTCGCTCGGTGACACCACTGGAGGCGGGCTGCACGATGTTGGGGCGTGAGCGGAAGACGGCCTAACGGTGTGCGGGACCGTAGCCCAGCTTCATGGAGACGGTTGCGAATGGTCCTCGCCGATACCCCAGGAGCAACAGTGTCCCTAATTTGCTGGGAAGTGGCGGTGCGGTCCCCTACGGCACTGCGTAGGATCCTACGGTCTTGGCGTGCATCCGTGCGTCGCTGCGGTCCGGTCCCAGGTCGACGGGCACGTGCACCTTCCGCCAACCACTGGCGACAACATCGATGTACTGTGGAGGTCTCACGCCCCACGTGTTGAGCAATTCGGCGGTACGTCCACCCGGCCTCCCGCATGCCCACTATACGCCCTCGCTCAAAGTCCGTCAACTGCACATACGGTTCACGTCCACGCTGTCGCGGCATGCTACCAGTGTTAAAGACTGCGATGGAGCTCCGTATGCCACGGCAAACTGGCTGACACTGACGGCGGCGGTGCACAAATGCTGCGCAGCTAGCGCCATTCGACGGCCAACACCGCGGTTCCTGGTGTGTCCGCTGTGCCGTGCGTGTGATCATTGCTTGTACAGCCCTCTCGCAGTGTCCGGAGCAAGTATGGTGGGTCTGACACACCGGTGTTAATGTGTTCTTTTTTTTTCATTTCCAGGAGTGTACATATTGTACTGTGAGTACATGATAACATACCAAGGATGTCTGTCTAAAAGAAAGAGAGGTTGCGAATGCCCCTGTCAGGTAAAATGGGTAAAAGAATAAATAAATAATGAAGCTAGATCACTTGTGTCGGATAGGTTGGGAGAGCAAGGTCATATCAAGGTCGTGTTTACACCCTTGTTACCAAAGAGGAGAAGACGATTGCTTCAGACAAACAGAGTTTGAAAACGGTACATTAACAGTATGTACCCAATGCCGTGTGCCTTTCAAAAAGTTAAAAGTGAATATTCTTATTTCATTGGTGTCGAATAAAATTAGGACAGAACAGGAAGCTCTCCACGGGAATCTGACAACGGCAGGGCTTTTATCTGAGAATGATCAGAAAATGTGTGAAAACTGGATAGCCGGCCGCGATGGCCGAGCGGTTACAAGCGCTTCAGTCCGGAATCAGGCGACTGCTACGGTCGCAGTTTCCAACCCTGCCGCGGGCATGGATGTGTGTGCTGTCCTTAGGTTAGTTAGGTTTAAGTAGTTCTAAGTTCTAGGGGACTGATGACCTCCGATGTTAAGTCCCATAGTGCTCAGAGCCATTTTTGAAAACTGGATAGGAAACAACAAACAGGAGGTTGGTGAAAATTTTGTAGTTGCGGACATTGAAAAGAATTCAGGATGCCGAGATGGTTCACAATTGGTCATATTCAGTTTCTTATAACTGTAAGATCTCAACGTGCCCTTTATGTTTTTTGACAATAGTAACTATTGCTGTTTTTATAAAATGGCTTAAATGACTCTGAGCACTATGGGACTTAACATCTGAGCTCATCAGTCCCCCAAAAGTTATAACTGCTTAAACCTAACTAACCTGAGGACATCACACACATCCATGCCCGAGGCAGGATTCGAACATGCGACCGTAGCGGTTGCGCGGTTCCAGACTGAAGCGCCTAGAACCGCTCAGCCACACAGGCCGGGTAGAAAATATATGTATATACTCATCCTTCGCCTTTATAGCGACTTAAACGCTGGGGACACTATCGATGAGGTGCCTGAATGTTTGTGGAGGAATGGTAGCCGTTCTTCCTCAATACCCGAATTGAAGACGGTCTGACTCATATCAAAGAAGTTCCATTAGGTACAGGTCGGTACACTGTTGAGGGAAATCCGTTTCAGGAATATTGTTATCCACAAAACATTGTCTCCCAGACTCCACTTTATGACGGGGTGTACTGTCGTGCTGCTACAGTCATCTCTGAACTGCATTTCCACTTCACAGTCGCATCACCAACCATCGGCTTTGGCAGCTTTAGAAGGGTTGAAATATGCCTGATGGATCTGGACCTCGAATGGTATGGTATTAAATTATATAAATTAAATTAATAATAAATTAATATAATAATATAACAATAATATAATATAATATATATAATAATATAATATAATATAATAATATATATATATATAATAATAATATAATAATATAATAATATAATATAATATAATAATATATATAATAATAATTATATAATAATATATAATATATAATAATAATATATATTATAATAATATATAATAATATAATATAATATAATAATAATATAATAAATAATAATAAATTAAATAAATAAAAAATTAAGTTATATAAATTAAATTAAATTAAAATTATATAAATTAAATTTGGTATTAAATATGTCACTGAGTCCTGCTAGTCGATCATTCTGCTGTTCCTGCTTCTCGGCTGACAAAACGCTCCGCGTCTCCCTTTATACTGTTAGGTCCGCCTCTCGTTGTCAGTTCCGCATTACTTTAGGGGAGCCCGGGTACTATCGATCAGGTAATGCACATAGTGTAAGAAAAGTACGTACGCAAAATTTTAGTGCCTTTACAAGAGATAAAAAGAAACACTTTTATATGGCATAAGAATGTCACAGCTGCACCGTTGCCTCCCTAAGGTCCATGATGGTAAGAATTATGACGCTAGTGATGATTAAGGATGGCGTTCAAACTTCCGTGCGATGAGTACGTAGTAGGCATTAACGAAATAAATAATCCTGAATAATACTCTTCTCGACAAAGAATTTTTCAGTGCCATAATAATAAACTTCGATTTACAGCCCAAGGACCTTCAAATGTTCGTGATAACTGAGAGGGCTGGTTTATGAAAGTCATAGTTCATTGTTTTGTTGTAATCACTTGTCTTTGAACCAAAGCCGTTCCAGCTTTGATGTCACTCTTGTTTGACACAATCACAAATTAAGAATAAGTTTAAGCACATACAACAATTGCTTTTCTTTTTTGCAAAATACAGTCTGACCTCAGTAGCAAGGCAGAGAAACACAAACAGTTAGTTACAAGTGCTCAGCATGTTTTCCCTTTGTTGATTCTGCAGATACGGGGTATTATGTTTTCTTTTTTCCTCATTTCGAGGAACATTTTCATATCTGTGTTTGAAAGTACTTCTGATGAAAGCTTGTAGTTACGGTAGGTCTGCTGGTGAAAGTGGCACAGCACAGTTACTACTGAACACTGCCCTCCCGCCCCCTCCCCCCCCCCCCCTGTCCCCGCCACATCGAACAAACCATTGTTTTCCCACCACTTGTGGACTCTCACCTTGCCGAACTGACGCCAAGGCAACAGGCGGTGTTATGTGGTGTTAGCCTGATGTATCCTGGGAGCCGATTTCTTCTTGTCCAGTATGATTACATGCTGCGCAATACAACAAAGATGTTCCGTGACTCACATTCGCGCAATTTATTTGGTGATCCCTTGATGCCTCAGAACATGTTCTACCAACCGATCCCGTCTTCTGGTCAAGTTGTGCCACAAACTTCTCTTCTCCCCAATCCTATTTAATACTTCCTCATTAGTTATGTGGTCTACCCATCTAATCTTCAGCATTCTTCTGTAGCACCACATTTCGAAAGCTTCTATTCTATTCTTGTCCAAACTATTTATCGTCCATGTTTCACTTCCATACATTGCTACACTCCATACAAATACTTTCAGAAATGACTTCCTGACACTTAAATCTATACTCGATGTTAACAAATTTCTCTTCTTCAGAAACGCTTTCCTTGCCATTGCCAGTCTACATTTTATGTCTTCTCTACGTCGACCATCATCAGTTATTTTGCTCCCCAAATAGCAAAACTCCTTTACTACTTTAAGTGTCCCATTTCCTAATCTAATTCCCTCAGCATCACCCGACTTAATTCGACTTAACACTGCATATCCTCGCCAAATGCAATTTAGCTTTCGGTTAATCTCCACTCGACATTGTGCGACTGCTTATTGGTAAAAAACTGTTGAGAATTAAATGCAAGGACGTTATAAGCATTCTCGCAGTCTCCGTGTTTACTAAAGTGTTTTACTCTGACGGAAGATAGAATAGTACAGCAATAAGAATTTTTTTTTTACTTTCTCGTTTGACTGCAGGCTTTTGCATTACAATGCCAAAACCCTTATAGCTATAGCACAAGTTCGAAACGAATTTAATAATTTATAATAACCCTGTGAATGAAATTATTATCCTCGTTCTTGCTGGCTGGATCAGAGCGATAACTGTTTTGGTGCAGGTCAAACAGCGCACGTTGATTCGGCTGCCTAATTGTCGTGCCACTTTTACCAATTTTGGTTTACATGTAAGGCAGTTCTCTCTAACACTGCATACTTTATACCTGATGATGATTCTTCCAGACTAAATTGCCGTTCAAGGAAGTGCATGTGAGCATACGAGTTCACAGCTGCAATCTTCAGCCTATGGGCTGCTAATCAATCAAAAGCACAAGCAGTTCTGGTGCGTTCTCATTACGTAAATGATTAATGCACTCAAGGCAAAAAAGCGACGCACAAAGAAGGAATTATCCAAATGGGACAAAAATCTGTGGATGTGACGTACATATGCAGAAAAAAATGGTTCAAATGGCTCTGAGCACTATGGGACTCAACATCTTAGGTCATAAGTCCCCTAGAACTTAGAACTACTTAAACCTAACTAACCTAAGGAAATCACCACACCCATGCCCGAGGCAGGATTCGAACCTGCGACCGTAGCAGTCCCGCGGTTCCGGACTGCAGCGCCAGAACCGCTAGACCAACGCGGCCGGCAATATGCAGACAAACAAATGATTACAATTTCAGAAAAGCTGGAGCATTGAGTCCAGACAAAGAGATTCACGAATTGACCAAGTCAATAACGTGTTGGCCCTTAAGCAAGTAGTTAGTCGCATTGGCACTGACTGATAGAGTTGTTGCTGTCCTCCTGACGGACATCATGCAAAGTCATCTCCAATTGGCGCTTTAGATCGTCGAGTTGCTGAAATAAGCTGGGAAAGAGGAAGTTCGACACGATATTAGTAGGTATCTCATGAGTTTTGTTACTTCATTGTAATATTGGGATCACTAACTTTTTTCGAAGTCTTAGTTTATTTCTCCCGTCTCGCACTTGGTGCCTGCCAGGCACAAAGGGTTTGACAAGGCTAGTTCTCCGAAGGATGTTAATAATTTTAAATGAACGTCGCCTACTCCAGGAATCTTGTTTCGACTTACGTTTTCCACTGACCCTAATTTTCGTATCGTCTGTACATGTATTTGCTTCCATACCTTTGCATTTCTCAAGCCATTACTGCTTTTCCGTTTTCCAATTCTTGTCACTTTGCGTCTCTCTTACCACTCCTACACAGCCATTTTCCACTTCTTGTCCTACCTTTTTTAACTGCCTCATTTGCTAAAGGCATAAATACAGATCGATAGATGTAGATGTGCAAATAAATAAATGATTAAAATTTCAGAATCTTAAGCATGGCTGCAACAGCATGTCTGATAATGTAATATATGGAATAAATCAACCACCATTACGGAAGGTAGAAGTGCACAAAATTTTTCACAGGCAATTCCCTTCGACATTATATACGGCTATAGAGGCAGTATGGCCCTATATTTCTCTTAGGGACTTCCAGGGACTTAGGGACTTAGGGACTTGTTGAGTGCATGCCTCGTCGAGCTGCTGCAATACACCGGGCAAAAATAAGTTCCACACGATATCAGAAGGTATCCCATGACTTCTGCCACCTCTGTCGAAAGCTATTGACCTAGGTTTCAACCCATATAAATGGGCCTCCTTCAGAAGTCTTATTACACTTTACATGCTAATCATGAAGTGCCACCAATAGATGTGGTCATAATTAAATCGTAAAAACAGCCATCTGGCTTTGTTATGCACAGAATAGTACACATATTAGATGTGGCGTGTGGGACAAGTAACGGATGAACATATAACTCGTCCTAAAGATAAATTTAGGTCTTTTGACTTGAGAATTAAATTCAAAAATTTATTAAGGGAGAGTTGATTTCTAGCCAAGCCATTCATTCCAGCCGCTAATTAAGAGACTAATGATTATGCTACCTTTGCACAGTCAAAATATCGCGGCTCTTAAAAAATTACTCAGTGAGCAGGCCAGACCTCAAAATGTGAGGTCTCTGCCTATAATGCTCCAAACGGTCTCAACTAGGGAGAGGTCCGGCGACCTTGCTGACCAAGGCAGGGTTTCGCAAGCACGAGGAGAAGCAGTAGAAACGATTTCCGTATGCGGGCTTGCATTATCTTGCTGAAATGTAAGCCGACCATAGTATGTCATGAAGGGCCAGAAAACGGGGCGTAGAATACTGTCGCGGATGGTAATCACAGGGGGTTCTGCTATGAAAAGTAGCGGCCCCCGAAATATCACTGCTCACTGTCGGGTCGTGTGGCGGGCGGCAGTCAGGTGGGTACCCCACCACTGTCTGGGGTGCCTCCAGACACGTCCTCGATGGTAACCGGTGCTCACTTCGAAGCGGGACACATCACTGAAGACAATTCTACTCCAAGCAATAATATTCCAGGCCGAAGATACGTCTGGAGACACCCAAGACTGTGGTGCTACACCACATCCCCTTCTGAACCTCTGGACCAATTTCAAACAAAGTTGCTACACCTCAGACAGTGGTGGTGTTCCATATTTCCTTCTGAACCACTGGACAGATTTGAAGAACAAAAAAACTGGCTACACGTGTCACTGTGAGGGTAAGAAAACCTACCTATGAAAGGGATGGGGGCGACAAAAGGATGTAGCCCATGAGGTGCAAATGCCCTGACTTTATTGATCCAGTATTTGAGAATGAGAGGACTTACTGACCTACAAAAAACTTTACACATAATTTCAAACCATTTCTAAAACTTTTTCTTGCTGACAAGCCCGACAAAATAATGAAAAGGAAAGTATATCTCTTACTATATTTTCGCTGGTCATGCAATAAAACTGCCGCGTCAGAAATGATCTATAAATTTAATACTTTTTTGTTACTTACACTATTTGCAACACTTTTTGCCGCCACTATTCACAAATACCACTGAATGTACCTGCAAAGTTGTATCACTGTCCGACAAATAGTTCATGAGATATGACGTCATAAACACCGAGTTGTGTGAAAAATTGCATCTTGAGTGACGTTTAAATTTATTACTTCTTTGCTGCTAACTCCATTCACAGAAAATTTCGTACGCAGTATCCTCATATACCGCTGAATGTGCCTGCAAAATTTTATCATTGTACAACACGTAGTTCAGGTGTTCCTACGTCATAAACACTCAGGTAAGTGAAAAACTACCGCGTCATTCAGGACCTTCAAATTTATTACTTCTTTGCTACTAATTCTTTTCGCAACAAATTTTGCACACAGTATCCACATATGCCAGTTATTGTACCTACAAAATTATAACATTGTAGGACACATAACTCAGGAGATATGATGTCATAAACATTGAGGAGTAGTGTGGAAACAAAACAGCAGGGCGAAATTCGCTAGAGATACAGTTGAAATATGTGTGAAATATACGTAAAGCATATGTGAAAAGTTCATATGCGGGCAAAGCGGCAGATATAAAACTCCTCCTAATCCCTTGGATAGATTTAAACCAAACTTGGTACATATATTACTTACTATCTGGAAAGATATACTGTGGGCATAAGAACCAGCACCTTCTAGACAGACATTGAGACAGAGATAGAGGAGGAGATAAAGGTGGAGGGTGGGGGGAGGGGAGGTGAAACAGGGGGGGAAGCAGATGGACAGAGAGAGAGGGGAGTAGCAGATGGACAGAGAGTGGGGGGGTGGAGTAGCAGGTAGACAGAGAAAGGGACAGGAGAAGGTGGGGAGATTGTATGTGGAGGAGGTGGACAGACAAAGGGGAGATAAAGAGATGGACGCAGGAGCGGAGGCGACGAACAGATAGATGGGGAAGGAGATTTTTATTTATTTATTTATTTATTTATTGTTCCGTCGGACCACATTAAGGAGAAGTCTCCATGGTCATGGAACGAGTCAATACATGAAATTATAACACGATTGAAGAAACAGATAAAATGAAATATAAGAAACATATTCAGGCGACACGTCATTAGTTTAAATAAAGAAAATTAAGAATGTAACACTGGAATTTGCTTAATTTTTTAGCTCTTCCAGGAGCTCCTCGATAGAATAGAAGGAATGAGCCATGAGGAAACTCTTCAGTTTAGACTTAAAAGCGTTTGGGCTACTGCTAAGATTTTTGAGTTCTTGTGGTAGCTTATTGAAAATGGATGCAGCAGAATACTGCACTCCTTTCTGCACAAGAGTCAAGGAAGTGCATTCCACATGCAGATTTGATTTCTGCCTAGTATTAACTGAGTGAAAGCTGCTAACTCTTGGGAATAAGCTAATATTACTAACAGCAAACGACATTAAAGAAAATATATACTGTGAGGGCAATGTCAGAATTCCCAGACTATTGAATAGGGGTCGACAAGAGGTTCTCGAACTTACACCACACATAGCTCGAACAGCCCGTTTTTGAGCCAAAAATACCCTTTTTGAATCAGAAGAAGTACCCCAAAAAATAATACCATATGACATAAGCGTATGAAAATATGCGAAGTAGACTACTTTTCGTGTTGAAATGTCACTTATTTCAGATACTGTTCTAATGGTAAATAAAGCGGCATTTAGTTTCTGAACAAGATCCTGAACATGGGCTTTCCACAACAGCTTACTATCTATCCGTACGCCTAGGAACTTGAACTGTTCCGTCTCGCTTATAACATGCCCATTCTGTCTGATTAAAATATCAGTTCTCGTTGAATTGTGAGTTAGAAACTGTAAAAACTGAGTCTTACTGTGATTTAGCATCAAATTATTTACCACAAGCCACGAACTTATTTCATGAACTACATTATTTGATAATGTTTCAATATTACACACAAGATCCTTCACTACCAAGCTGGTGTCATCAGTAAACAGAAATATTTTTGAATCACCTGTAATACTAGAAGTCATATCATTTATATAAACAAGAAACAGCAGTGGCCCCAGCACCGATCCTTGGGGAACGCCCCATTTAACAGTGCCCCATTGGGACTGAACATCATTACCACACTCAATATTGCGGAGAATTACCTTCTGCTTTCTGTTCTTAAAGTAAGAGGCGAACCAATTGTAAGCTACTCCCCTTACTCCATAATGCACCAACTTCTGCAGTAATATTTTGTGGTCAACACAGTCGAAAGCCTTCGTTAAATCAAAGAAAATACCTAACGTTCGCAACCTTTTATTTAATCCGTCCAAAACCTCACAGAGAAAAGAGACAATAGCAATTTCAGTTGTTAAGCCATTTCTAAAACCAAACTGTACATTTGACAGCAAATTATGTGAATTTAAATGCTGCAGTAACCTTGTATATACAACCCTCTCGATAACTTTAGCAAACACTGATGGCATAGAAATAGGTCTATAATTATCAACATTATCCCTGTCTCCCTTTTTATAAAGTGGCTTCACTACCGAGTACTATAATCGGTCAGGAAACCGACCACTCCTAAAGGGAAAGTTACAGATATGGCTAAGTACTGGGCTAACATACATGGAACAATACTTCAGTATTCTGCTAGATACCCCGTCATATCCATGAGAGTTCTTGGTCTTTAGTGATTTAATTATTAACTCAATCTCCCTCTTGTCAGTATCATGGAGGAGCATTTCAGGTAACAGTCTCGGAATACTTTTTTCTACGAGCGCTATATGATTCCCTGTTGGGGCTAGGTTTCTATTTAGTTCACCTGCTATATTCAGAAAGTGATTATTAAATACTGTACATATATGCGACTTATCAGTAACACGGACATTCCCACGACGCACTGATTCTATATCCTCGACCTGTCTCTGCAGACCAGCCACTTCCTTTACGACTGACCATATGGTTTTAATTTTATCCTGAGACTTAGCTATTCTATCTGCATACCACATACTTTTTGCCTTCCTAATAACATTTTTAAGCACCTTACAATACTGTTTGTAATGGGCTACTGCATTTAGATTGTGACTGTTTCTAACGTTTTGATATAATTGCCACTTTGTTCTACAAGATATTCTTATACCTTTAGTCAGCCACCCAGGCTGGCTGTTTGTGCTAGTACCCTGTTTTGAACGTTCTAACGGAAAGCAACTTTCAAAGAGCACGAGAAAAGTCTTGAGGAAAGCATTATATTTATCGTCTATTGTGTCAGCACTATAAACATCTTGCCACTCTTGTTCCTTGATAAGGTTTACAAACGTCTCTACAGCAACTGGATCAGCTTTCCTAAAACGTTGGTAACTATATTTAACCTGCGTTGCAGCACAAAATTCTTTTAGACTTAAAATTTGTGCATCATGATCTGAAAGGCCATTCACCATTCTGCTAACAGAATGCCCTTCTAGTAATGACGAATGAACAAAAATATTGTCTATGGTTGTTCTACTGTTCCCTTGCACTCTCGTTGGAAAGAATACGGTTTGCATAAGATTATATGAATTAAGGAGGTCTACCATCATCCTTTTCCTTGCACAATCACTTATACAATTTATATTGAAGTCACCACATATAACTAACTTTTTGTATTTCCTATAAAGTGAACCAAGAACCTCCTCTAGCTTTAGCAAAAACGTTGTGAAATCGGAGTCTGGGGATCTATAAATAACAACAGTAAGAAGTTTAGCTCCACTAAATTTAACCACACCTGCACAACATTCAAACACCTTTTCAGTGCAGTACTTTGAAACATCAATTGACTCAAATGGGATACCGTTTTTCACATACATGGCTACTCCCCCACACCGCAAAGAGCTCCTAGAAAAGCTGCCAGCCAACCTGTATCCTGGTAAAGGAAGCCTCTGAATTATCTCCTTATTTAAGAAGTGTTCAGATATACCAATAATTTCAGAGTCAACATCTATAAGTAATTCACTAACTTTATCTCTAATGTCTTGTATGTTTTGATGAAATATACTAATTCCCTCATTAATCGGATACCTAAGCTTTGTCGAAAGTGGTTTCTTTGTTAGAGAGACTTCCCTTAAGCAGGAATACCTGTCAACTGACTTCACTCTAAAAAAGGTACAGCTCTAACACCCACAACTACCGAAATTTTCCCATGAGTGATCCCACCACCCCCACCTATGCTGTCACCTATTAAGCTTTGCCAACCTCCCCTTTCCATACCTGTTGAGGCGCAGGCCATGTCGAGTGAAACCCGTCTTGCTGATAGACTCCACCGACACCACTGAAATGTGACTCATGCCTTCTGTCATTAGCGCACCCCCAAGTCTCATGTTATTACGCCTGACGGCTGTATTAAGATGAGGCCGATCGTGACGCTGAAACAGTTCCACGAAAAGCACATTCGTGTTGCCAGTCTGAGTGGCTATCTTTTCCAGGTCACCATCTATGTCTTACTCCCCATCCCTATCAATACTATTACCAGCCCCACCCACAATCACTACCTGATCCTCTTTTGTACAATCGCTACATAACCCCCCCTATGTTAAAAGTCACTTGAGCCAATCCTGCATTAGGTTTCACAATGCTGGTGACCTGGTACTCACTCCCCAAAACTTCCTGCAACTGCTGGCCTACACCTCTACCATGAGAACTACCTAACAGCAGAACCTTCTTCTTTCTCTTAGACTTTGCAACTGTCCTAGCCACCGCAACTGCTGAGGTCTGCTGCATACTTCCTACATCTACAGCTACTAGAGATTCCTCTCCACTATACTCTGACAGTTGGTCAAATCTATTACAAACACCAATAGTAAAACTATCTGAAAATCTCTTCTCCTAGCAGATCTCTTGCCAACAGCCAGCTCCCATTCCCCAACCCCCTTCTCCCTCCTCATCCTATCTAGCTCCTCCTTTGCGTTTTTCAACTGCACCTGAAGGGCACAGATCTTACGCTCCTGCTCCTCTATCAACTTACTCTTGCTACATAACCTGCAGTTCCAGGAGAGGATCTCACCAGAATGCCCACTGGCTTCCCCACTGCATTCCCCCCAGTGAAAATACTTCGAACAAGTCTCACACCGCAATCCACTACTCACGAACCTACGGCAAAGCCCACACTTCTCACTCATGGTAAAATTTTACAGTTATTGAAACAAGAAAACAACTTTATCTAAGTTCCGCTACTACAATAAGAAGATGTTAAAAACTGATTACAATAATCACAAACGTGCTCCACAAGGAAAGTAACTACTATTATTGACAGTATTAATCAACAACAAATGAGAATATAACAAATACTAACACACAAAGAAAATCAAACGTCTAATGACAGTAACGAAACTGAAAGCAGTTCGCAAAAATTTCTTCTGAAGTTATTTCACCGGAAAACACCAAGAACACCGGCTGAAGACTACTAAAGTTCCTAAATAAACTACTATACACAAACAATTAATTAGAACTTAGCTTTCGATGCGCCGCTACAGCTGCAACTGGTCAGTGCGGAATGTAAACACGGGTAAGAGGTTAAGTTCCTCGATACGAAACACAAATATCAGGTCACAACACAAGAAAGGCAAAGGTGAATGAAGAAACCACTAATAAGTCACTTATATAGTAAATATTAACACAAAAACCGTTAAAATATATATCTGCAACCTAAAAACAGATGAAAACTTAGAGAGCGATCTAACACGCAGTCCTTGACTAATAGAATCGAAATAAATACGTACCAGTGCAACACTACGTACACAGTTAGTTATAAATATTTCCTCTTGTTAGTTAAATTCAATAACTTGTGTGTTACCCAATGATTTCTACAACCCCTTGTATCGTTGCCTGTTTGATCGTCTGCTGCCTCAGTTGTATAGGTCTGACAGTCAGATATTTAAAAAATCGCAATCCGTGAAACCTGTATCTGTGTTTTGAGACTTTATTACGGAGTTATTGTGGCACAATTAGTTTTTCATACCCACTATCTTGCACTACATTGAATGTGGTGTCCGCCTGTGTGACCATACCCCCAATACGTATTTCAAAGGCAGTTATCTTCTGTACACAGAGCTATAAAACATAGGATACCACGGAGGAGGTTTAAAGTAACGGATTTAAGGTACCACCGTGGCTTCCCTTTCTTCCTCTTAATCCTCTTTCCTTCCTTAGTCTCCATCAACATCACACGAACTTTCATTTGGTCAGTACAAGAACAAATTTCTAAGAGATGTATATCTGGGTGTCCTTTGGACTGCCTCAAATCAGGCTTCAAATAAATAACTAGCGAAACAATGAGAGGTATTTCGTGGGATCGGTTATTCTACTATCTTATCTTGCATTTGACAGCTCCCACGCAACTCGTAAGAAATTAAAGGAAATTAGTGATGCGAAAATTAACTGGAATTATAATTGTGATTATATCCCTCTTATCAAGACAGTACTGAGAAAGAAATATCCGTCTGAAGGTGTAGTGATTATTGGATATCAGCAGGCGATGCCTAATAACGGAAAAGATTTATCAGGATTAAATCAGAAAATTGTATCAATCACAGCGTAGAAAATACCACTGTAGTGCATATGACGCAAACAGAACATCACGCGATGACCTACTGTTTTAAATAGAAATAACGTTTCCTGCAGCACCATATTTTATTGAATAAAAATTTATTAACGATGTTTTAATTTCTGTTTTGAAACTATGTAATGTTGCATGACAGGGCTTAGTTTCTCGGTTTCATTTGTACACTTATACTTCTGCATCTGAATCTACATCTACAGAAGTACTCTACAAACTACAGCGAAGTGCTTGGCAAAAAGTAAATCCCATTGTATCAGTTGGTAGGATTTTACCTCGTTACGATGGAAGAATGACTAACTGAATGCCTGTGTGCTCCCTGTAATTGGTTCAAAATGGCTCTGAGCACTATGCGACTTAACTTCTGAGGTCATCAGTCGCCTAAGACTTAGAACTAATTAAACCTAACTAACCTAAGGACATCACACACATCCATGCCCGAGGCAGGATTCGAACCTGCGACCGGAGCGGTCGCTCGGCTCCATACTGTAGCGCCTAGAACCACACGGCCACTCCGGCCGGTGCCCTGTAATTAATCTGATCTTGTCCTCACGGTTCCTACAGCAGCGAAATGTAGGGATTTTAGTATATTCTTAGAGTCACTATTTAAAACCGGTTCTAGAAATGTTGTAAGTAGGCTTTCTCGATATAGCTTACACCTATCTTCAAGAGCCTTCTGCATTTTCATGACACCCTCCCACAGGTCAAACTAACATGTGACCATTCGCGCTGCCCTTCTGTGTATACGTTGTTTCCTCTGTTAGTCGTAGTTGGTCTGGGTCCCATATATTTGACCAATATTCCAGGATGCGCCGTACGAGTCTACTTTGTAGACTGATTGCATTTTCCTAGTATTCTACCAATGAACCGATGTGAGCCGCACGCTGTATCTACGACTGAGCTTATGTGATCGTTCCATTTCATATTCCTGCACAGTGTTACACCCTGATATTTATATGAACTGACTGATTACATTGATATTGTAGACACAGGAAACGACGTTTTTCGTTTTGTAAAGTACACAAGTTGGCATTTGTGAACATTTAAAACAAGGTGACAATCTCTGAAACGCTTCGAAATCTTAGTAAGACTGAAATATGTACAGTGTCTTTCAGACACTACTCCATTATAGATGATTCGGTCATCCTCGAAAAGTCGAAGCTTTCTATTAATATCCTCAGCAAGGTCATAACATACAACATACGAGTACACAACAAGTGACCCAGCAGGCTTCGCTAGTTAGCTGCACATATGTCGCTGACTCTCCATCTGCATAAAATGCTTTTCGGAAATTGAGAAACATTGCATCTACGTTACTGTCTTGCTCCATGGGATTTAATATTTCACTTGAGAAAAGTGTGAGCTGGGTTTCACATGATCGATGTTTCCGAAATCCAAACTGGATGACATGTACGAAGTAATTCTGTTCGAGGTACCTCATTACGTTTGAAGTCAGAATACGTTCTAAGAGTCTACAACAAATCGACGCCATGAACACTGGGCAGCAGTTTTGTGGATAACGTCTGTTACCCTTTTGTAGAGAGTTGTGCCTTCTTGAATCTAATAGTTATTCCATCGGGCCCTAGAGCTCTGTTTAGTTTTAACGATTTTAGCTGATTTTCAACGTCGCTAACAATAACATCTACTTCATATTTTCAGTGGTAGAAAATGAAATTGTACTCCAGGGTTTTCCTTTGCAAAGGGCCGTTGAAGACGAGTTAAGCATTTCTCCTTTTGCATTGCCATCCGTAATTTCAGTTAGTCTCTCATCCGTGAGTGACTGGACAGAAACTTTGGCATCACTAATATCCTATACATACGACCAGAATTTCTTTTGTTTTACGAGAGATTTTTCGACAGTATTTGGTACGGGAGTCATTCAAGGCTTCAGGAGTTGCTCTCTCGACAACCAAATGCGTTTCATTCAACATATCTCTTTTTACAGCCCTATGCTTTGTGTTACTCATATTACATAGCAGTCTCTGTTTCTTCAGAATTTTTTCGTACCGACTATATACTATGGAGCGTGCCTCCCGTCGAGAACTGCTCTACTGTGTACAAACCTATGCAGCGCATGGTCGATTATTCTTTTAATCTTGAGCCATAGTTTTTCTACATGCTTTTGTCCCGAGCGAAATACAGATCTCATTGAAATATGGCACCATTGCTTGTTAATCTAGTTTACTGAATATATAAATCTTTGTATTTGTTTCAGTTGCCCTTTGTGTTTTGACAGTCATTGTTGCTACGAATGTTCACGGATACTGACACCAGTTTCGATGTGGACATCCTCAAAGAGATCAGGTTCATTTGTTGCCATTAGATCTAACACACACTACCGGAAAAAAGACAAATTAATGCACCCTTTTAGAAGTGTCCAATTCAGTCAACATTTACTGTTGCAGCAGTGCGTATGGAGTACATGAAATGATTACATTCACAGATCAGTAGCACAAGTGGTACCAGGTATCGACCCATGCTGAAACACCCCTAATAGTACGCGGTGTAGTCTCCACGGGCGACAACGTAGGCGTTGATCCAGAATCCAGTCGATCGTACAGATGGTGAATACTGTCCTGGGAACATTTTACCACGACTGCTCGACCTGTTCACGTAGTTCTGTAAGAATTGTTGATTGATGAGACACACGAATCACTTCTCATCCCATCAAACCCCACACGTGCCTGATTGTAGACAAGTCCAAAAATCGTGCTGGCCAGGGAAGTTGCTGAACGTCTTGCAGAGCACACTGAGTTCCACGGGCAGTGCGTGGGCAAGAATTATCTTGTTGGAACAACATTTCACTTTCTTGTTACAAGAACAGCAGAAGAACCAGTCTAACAACGTTCTGCACGCACAGAGCACTCCACAAATACTAGTGGTGAGCGAGAGTTGTAGTTTGTCGCACTCCAGACCATAAGGCCTGGAGTGAGATCAAAGCGTATTGCACGGATGCACTCTACAAGACAGTGCTCAACATGTCACAAGCGCAGACGACCATCAGTTGCGTGCAAGAAGCATCATCTTTCATCGTTGAACACCACAGCGCGCCATTTCATCTTTCAAATGATTCTCTGATGGCACCAGTCGAGCCATGCACGTCGATGCTGTGGAGTGAGTGGAAGACGGGCTAGAGGTGTGCGTGCCCATAGTCCAACTGCTACTAACAGATTCGCAACAGCTTGTGTCGACAAATCTGGGCTCACAAGCCCTCGTATCTGTGCTATGACAGCTGTACGATCTGCTGCTGCCATTCTTACAATACGACGATTCTCGCGGGCGTCTGTGCTTCGTGTACGTCCAGGACCTCGTCTACAGATGTGAGAATGTTCACGTACCGGCATCGTTGTATAACTGACGCAGCACGTCCAACTTGTGTGAAAGTCCTCCGAATGGACCATCCCGCCCCTCAGAAGGCCACAATTTGGCCCCTTTCAGACTCACTCACGAGTTCGTGTCCATGACATAGTTGCCTTCATGTTTCACACGTTTCCACCACACTGAGCTTTCCCGCTGTAAGCATTTCCTACTAAAGGGTGGACACACATGACGCTCTGGTAGCTATGCACTACACTATCTGTTGCCAGACGACAATGAAACCATTATCAGTACATCTACTATCCTCCAGGTGGCACATGTCATCATCGGATCAAAATCGTCGTCGTCTTTCCAGGTGTAATTTTTTTCTCCTGAATTACAGTTACACATGCACAAATATGTTTTAAACTGATGCAGAACATATGTCGTTTGCATCAGAATGTTAAGTATGGTTGAAATAACGTATCCCACTACTCAATCTCCTTACAGATTAAGGTAAGAAGCGCACGGAAATCAGAGATGCCAATGTGAGACGAAATATCAAGGTAAGCCAAGCAAAATATCATGAAACGGCTGAGACGTTTCATCACAACGTATTTATTCCATTCTCCCCTCTGTCTGTACATCTCCTCCACGCTGCTCCCTCCCCATCTCCTTCTGATCCCCTCTCTGTCCACCTGCTAAGCCTCCCTCTCTGTGTCCATCTGCTCTGGCCCCTCTGTAAGCAGCTCGAAATCATCTATTCACTCAGTGACCATACAAGCACCGAAACGGAAGATAATTGACGGAAGGCCGAAAGTGTTTTGCCACAGTAGATCGTAAACGGTCCTTCATCGTACGAACTTGCAAAATGGCAGACACTCAGGTAACCGATCGCAGAACAGAGAAGCAACTACAATCGCTTAGTAGAAAAAAGACATGAGACACTATAAGATTCTACAAAGATTATGCGAAACAACTTTCCCCCTTCTAGCAGCAGTCTGTAGTAGATCGTTGGAGCAACGAAGGGTACCTAGCGACCGGAACTAAGCGCAAGTCATTCCCATTTTCTTTTCAAGAAGGGTCGTATGACAGATGCATTGAAGGCCTATATCGTTCACATCAATCTGTTGTAGAATTATGAAACATGTTTTATGCTCAAGAGTTGTAACATTCTTGGAGAACGAATATCTCGGACAAGGGGAAGGCCTCAGACACGGCCAACCGGTTAGGCTCAAATTTGGCAGGTCGTTTGTGTATAACCTAAAACGAAGGACTCTAAGATATTTTGGGTCAACACCCCCGCAATTTTGAGGAAATCACCCCTAAAGGTTATGACGAGCAATCGAATCAAAATATGAGGGATCGATAGATAATTGTAAATAGAGCATTTTTCATCATCCGGTATGACGTCCGAAAATGCAAACTTTTTCAGAAATCGAGGAAAGAAACTTTTACAACTGCCGATTCTGTACCCACAAGGAAAACGCTTTTCGCCGACTCTTCGGAAGCAGTGTAGCTGTTGGAAGATTGCATTCATTAGATGTTCTTGGTGCCGTGAGATTTGTTTCGAATGTTTATATGACAAGTACCATCCATCTAGTTGTTCGAAGAAAAGTGAGGGCACGTAACAGTGACTGGAAGAGCCATTGTAAAGTGACCTGGAGTAACATTTTAGTTGTTGACTATCCCAAGAGGTTTGAGAAATTTATTTGCCGTCTTCCTTCTTTGCATTCCTTATTGTTTACTTACCTTATTAACCCTCCTGTCCCCATCAGTTGAGGTATGGAAAAACACATACGAAAAGAAAAACATCCGCTAGGTTTCTTCGAGATTCGAGCGCGGGTTCTCCAATGTTCAGCCACTTACCTTGGCCGTTGCGCTATCTTTTATTTTAATCTCATTTTTTCGCTTTCGTTCGTTGCATCTGCTCGGGGCGGACGTTGTAAGACATCCGTTTA
Source organism: Schistocerca cancellata (assembly GCF_023864275.1). Taxonomy (NCBI): domain Eukaryota; kingdom Metazoa; phylum Arthropoda; class Insecta; order Orthoptera; family Acrididae; genus Schistocerca; species Schistocerca cancellata. The sequence continues at coordinate 452,052,941 of NC_064628.1, read as the reverse complement.
AGTTCGTTGTTGATCGATTTTTTTATTGCAGAGGGCAGCTAACCCTCTGACCGAACATGCTGAGCTACCGTGCCTGCGATATCGGTGCTATCGACTAGAAGCATTTACCATGTGGTTACAGAACGGCAGTTGTAAAAGTTTCTTACCTCGATTTCTGGAAAAATATGCGTTTGCGGACCCATACCTGATGATGAAAAATGCTCTGTTTACATTTATCTATCGATCCCGCCAATTTTGAGTCGATTGCTCGTCGTAACCTTTAGGAGTGATTTTCTCAAAATTGCGGGGGTGTTGACCCAAAATATCTTAGATTCCTTCGTTTTAAGTTGTACACAAACGACGTGCTAAATTTGAGCCAAATCCGCTGGCCGTGTCTGAGGCCTTCCTCTTGTGAGATGTGGGACTTAGGAAAGGCAGGAAACGGTGTGGACGGGGCCTAATCAGTTACCGTTGGTTGCACAGTAAGCACATACACTTTATTTAAGTATTTTTTTTAAAACAATCATTTTAAAAAATGACCGCAATACAAGCTACACTGACGTCTGGCGGCCTTATTAAGAGAGAATTCAAAATTATTTATCGGCTGAAGGCCACAAGCAATACTTCAGAACAATTAATGGCTGAAGGCCTGAATCACAAATGAGGAAGACAATTACACGTTAAAAATACCAACAATTCTTAAACAATCTTTTTTTTTTAAAATTGACTGTAACACAAGCTACACTGACGGCTGATGGCCTTATTAAGAAGGAATTCAAAATTATTTGTCGGCTGAAGGCTACAAGCAATACTTGAGAACAATTAGCGGCTGAAGGCCTGAATTACAAGTGAGGAAGACAGCTACACGTTGAAAACACCAAAATAACTTTTAAAACAATCATTAAAAAACTGACTATAACACAAGCTACACTGAGGCCTGAAGGCCTTGTTAAGAAGAATTCAATTATTTGTCGGCTGAAGGCCACCAGCAAAAGGAATAATTTAAACAAAATATTATTTTTAAGCAGTTGACACAATCAGACCAAATAAATAACGGAGGGGTCCACAGACAATACTCCAAGGATCGACCTGAGAAAAGTCCCTACAGCTGCGTAAGCGGTGAGACAGGCAGCCAAGCGTTATGCTCACAGGATGACACTCAAACCAGGGACCAATCCTCTTACCAAATCCACCTATCATCTGATAACCAGTACAACGATGGAATTCAGGTGAGGGCGAAGTGACAGACAGCACTACGTCTGCAGAATACGGCTTTTAATACACCGAAAGGCAGAAGGAACCACTCCACAAATGCAGTACGCAGACAGGTTAAAATAACTGCTCATTCAAACACATCATATACACACGGACCCGCGAAAACAATTCCACCAACAACTCAAACACTGCTAAAATCAGTCACTGTGGAACAACAAGCACGAACCACAAATCGACACAAACACAGAGGGCCCAGAAGCGGTCGGAAGACCAAGTACACGTCGTCCGATGAGACGACCGACCGAACGACCAACCAACGGTCGTTCCTGCTCAAGTCAGGCAAGAGAAAGGTGCCAGTATGAATCGTCGACTGACAGCTTATCGCCATGAGGTCACTTCCGCAAACGGACACACACACAAGTGAAGGTTGCACTACTCGAATATAACGATCCATTCAACTTAAACTCACTGAATCCGGACCTCGACGTGGTCGTCGATTCTCGCGACCACATCCTTGGGCAGTGCATGTATCGCCAGCTGTCCCGGCGAGTACTGGTGCTGTGCGGACCTCACTGCTCCTAACTCCTAAGCCACCTGCCTGACACACAACGACCTGGAAATACTAGAGGTCGCTCCAAAGATAGTACCACAGTACTTGCTATCGATAAGCGCTGCTGCTGCCACTGACGGACAGACAAGCGAGCAAACGTAGTGGCGCCAGTGAACACACTAAGAAAACGAAAGATCACAATCCCAATACACGACGCCAATCTGTCAACGGCACAAACGCGAGCTGGAGCACGGCTCAATCTCCTCCTTAAAAATCAACATGGCTTCCGTGAACAGAGATCCAGCGAAAGGCAGCTCGCTCTGTTCCTCAATTAGATCCATAGCGGTTTAGACAACGGAGCTCAGTTTGATACTGCGTTCTTGCCTTCAGAAGAGCATTTGACACTGCCTCGCACTGCCGTCTAGTGAAAAAAATACGAGCTTATCGAGTATCGGAGCATATTTGTAACTGGATTCAAGTCTTCCTTGCAGATAGAACTCAACAAGTCGCTCTTAACGGAACAAAATCGAGAGATGCAAATCCAATATCCGGAATACTCCAAGGAAGTGTGATGGGGTGCTAATGTTTACAATGCATAGGCTACAAATGATCTCGTACAATGCGCCGGAAGCTCTTTAAGGCTGTTCGCACATGATGCACTTGCCTGTAAGAATGTAACACCAGAAGACAGTATCGTTTTGCAAAATGAGGTACTGTTGATTGATGAATGCTGCAGGCTCTGGCAGTTGAGCCTGAACGTGAATAAATGTATCATATTTTACTTACATAGGAAAAGAAATCCACTACTGTACAACTAAACTACAGATGACAAATTACTGGAAATGGTATCTGCCGTAAAGTACCAGGGCGACCTTAAGTGGAATGACCATATAAAACAAATAGCAGGAACAGCAAAGGCCAGACTGAAATTCATAGGAATAATCATAAGGAAATGTAACTCATCCATGAAGGCGATTGTTCGACCGTTTCTTGAGTATTGTTCACCAATCTGATACACTTAGCAGGTAGAACTGATAGAAGAGATCCAGTGAAGAGAGGCGCGTTCCTTCACGAGATCATTTAGTCCGCGCGAGAGCGTTACTGCAATGCTCAACAAATTGCAGCAGCAGATACTACAAGAGAGGCGTTGTGCATCACGGAGAGGTTAACCAACGATGTTTCGAGACAGTACTTTCCGGCAAGAGTCGGACAACATATTATTCCTCCCGCATACATCTCGCGACATGACAGCGACAGGAAATTTCAAGAAATTAGAGCTAAAACAGAGGCTTATCAACAATCATTCGCAAGTGGAGCAGGGAAGGGGGAACCAGTTAGTGGTCCGCCACATACCGTCAGGTGGTGTGCGGGGTATTGATGCAGGTACTTCGCACATTATTTAATTTATTTCACACACGTTTATACACATATTTCCCCTGGTTCTCCAGCGAATTTCGCTCTGCAGCTTCGTTTTCATGCAGCTCAATGTTTATGACGTCATATCTCCCCAACTATGTGTCGTATAGTGACATAATTTAGCTGAAATATTCAGTGATATATGAGAATACTGTGTGAAAAGTGGGTTGCAAATAATATAAGTAGCAAAACAGCAGTAAATTAAAAGGTCATGAGTGACGGGGCAATTTTACTGCATGAACAACGTAAATGTAGTAAGCCATAAGATTTTTTCCTTTCATCATTTTTTTGGGAAGATCAGCGAGAACAAATTATCTGTATGGTTTGTTGTAAGTTCTAACTTCGCGCACTCTAAAAACTGGATAAATTAGGTCTGGGTATTCGTGCGTCATTGACTACACTTCACAGGCAGGTGTCCTTACGGCTGCTGCGATTATTTCCAGACACTAATTGAAATGTGTATCAAGTACGGTTTAAATCGGTCCAGTGATTTAGGAGGAGAAGAGGAACTTACATACATGCATACATAACTACATATGTACATACATACATGCATTTTTGTAATATTTATGGATGTGTGGATTAATTTTAATAAAAAACACTGAAATAAAATACTGCTGTTGGATCTACATCATCAGTACGAAAGCACAAACAAACTAGAGACAAATTATTGTTGTGTCTGGAAGGTCTGTGTGTCACCGCTGAGAGTAGTCCACGCCAATCTTCCGCAAGATTAACGCTATGACTTCTATGGTAGGGAAACATGTGTTGGACATTGTTAATTCAGGAAATCTACGAGAAAAAAAATATTCCCAACGAACCAGCACTGATGTTAAGTTGTTACGTGTTTGTTGTCTTTGGACATAAGCGACTACACAAGAATTATATGCGTGGTGCATTGTGACTGCACAATAACTTTCACTCTTACAAGAGGTGCAGTATTACCAGTGCTAATTGCAAGAGGCGAGACGAGTAAACGGAATGTTATACACACTGCTGGTCAGAAACCGACCGTCACAGGTTCGGCGCACATGTGATGACTCCGAGAGAACTTTTTGTTAAAAAATACATTGTTTTTCATAGGCTGGTGTGCAGAACGTAAGGACAAAAGTAACTTTCACATGACGTGTCACTGCCAAGTAACACAGCCAGATGAAACTTGTACCATATGCAGGGTGTTACAAAAATGTACGGCCAAACTTTCAGGAAACATTCCTCACACTCAAATAAAGAAAAGATGTTATGTGTACAGGTGTCCGGAAACGCTTAATTTCCATGTTAGAGTTCATTTTAGTTTCGTCAGTATGTACTGTACTTCCTCGATTCACCGTCAGTTGGCCCAATTGAAGGAAGGTAATGTTGACTTCGGTGCTTGTGTTGACATGCGACTCATTGCTCTACAGTACTAGCATCAAGCACATCAGTATGTAGCATCAACAGGTTTGTGTTCATCACGAACGTGGTTTTACAGTCAGTGCAATGTTTCAAAAAGGTTCAAATGGCTCTGAGCACTATGGGACTTAACTGCTGTGGTCATCAGTCCCCTAGAACTTAGAACTACTTAAACCTAACCTAAGGACATCACACACATCCATGCCCGAGGCAGGATTCGAACCTGCGACCGTAGCAGTCGCGCGGTTCCAGACTGTAGCGCGTAGAACCGCTCGGCCACTAAGGCCGGCCATTGCAATGTTTACAAATGCGGAGTTGGCAGATGCCCATTTGATGTATGGATTAGCACCGGGCAATAGCCGTGGCGCGGTACGTTTGTGTCGAGACAGATTTCCAGAACGAAGGTGTCCCGACAGGAAGACGTTCGAAGCAATTGATCGGCGTCTTAGGGAGCACGGAATATTCCAGCCTAAGACTCGCGACTGGGGAAGACCTAGAACGACGAGGACACCTGCAATGGACGAGGCAATTCTTCGTGCAGTTGACGATAACCCTAATGTCAGCGTCAGAGAAGTTGCTGCTGTACAAGGTAACGTTGACCACGTCACTGTATGGAGAGTGCTACGGGAGAATCAGTTGTTTCCGTACCTCGTACGGCGCGTGCAGGCACTATCAGCAGCTGATTGGCCTTCACGGGTACACTTCTGCGAATGGTTCTTCCAACAATGTGTCAATCTTCATTTCAGTGCAAATGTTCTCTTTACGGATGAGACTTCATTCCAACGTGATCAAATTGTAAATTTTCACAATCAACATGTGTGGGCTGACGAGAATCCGCACGCAATTGTGCAATCACGTCATCAACACAGATTTTCTGTGAATGTTTGGGCAGGCATTGTTGGTGATGTCTTGATTGGGATCCATGTTCTTCCACCTACACTCAATGGCGCACGTTATCATGATTTCATACGGGATACTCTACCTGTGCTGCTAGAACATGTGCCTTTACAAGTACGACACAACATGTGGTTCATGCACGATGGAGCTCCTGCACATTTCAATCGAAGTGTTCGTACGCTTCTCAACAACAGATTTGGTGACCGATGGATTGGTAGAGGCGGACCAATTCCATGGCCTCCACGCTCTCCTGACCTCATCCCTCTTGACTTTCATTTATGGGCGCATTTGAAAGCTCTTGTCTACGCAACCCCGGTACCAAATGTAGAGACTCTTCGTGCTCATATTGTGGACGGCTGTGATACAATACGCCATTCTCCAGGGCTGCGTCAGCGCATCAGGGATTCCATGCGACGGAGGGTGGATGCATGTATCCTCGCTAACGGAGGACATTTTGAACATTTCCTGTAACAAAGTGTTTGAGGTCACGCTGGTATGTTCTGTTGCTGTGTGTATCTATTCCATGATTAATGTGATTTGAAGAGAAGTAATAAAATGAGCTCTAACATGGAAAGTAAGCGTTTCCGGCACATGTCCACATAACGTATTTTCTTTCTTTGTGTGTAAGGAATGTTTCCTGAAAGTTTGGCCGTACCTTTTTGTAACACCCTGTATAGGAAGAACTGCTACAGTAGAGTACAGGAGGTAATTGACAAAAATATGCAATAGGACGAATTTAAGTGACACTTTTATTCAAAGACAATGATTTCAGTGATGTCACAGCGATTCGTGGTGGTCCCCTGGGCGTTAAGAAAGTTGGGACATAGTTCTTAATAGCGCGTGTGATCACCGCGGACGGTAATGCGTGCTTAGCAATGTGCTCCCGTACTAGTCACTAGCTTTTTAATAAGTTCTCGTGTATGCAGTCCATTCCTCCACTGGCGTGGGTGACAAATACTGCCGGCCGCTGTGGCCGAGCGGTTCTAGGCGCTTCAGTCCGAAACCGCGCGCCTGCTACGGTCGCAGGTTCGAATCCTGCCTCGGGCGTGGATGTGTGTGATGTCCTTAGGTTAGTTAGGTTTAAGTAGTTCTAAGTCTAGGGGATTGATGACCTCAGATGTTAAGTCCCATAGTGCTTAGAGCCATTTGAACCTCTTTTACTGGATCGTCGCTGGTGCATGTGGACGGGCTGCGATGCTTCTCCCAAACGCGTCACACACGTGCTCGATGGGCTTCAAGTCGAGGGAACGGGCAGACCAGTCTATTCGCCTAATATCCTCTCTGTCCTCTTCCATTCCAGACCCCTGAGGATTTCTGTCACACATTGGTGTGGACTTCATCGTCCTGTAACCATACTAGCAGTGCATCCCTGAGTTCCATCGATTCCAGGTCTATTTGATAAGGAATCTAACCACGAGATCAATGCTCTACACCTGGTCGCGTTAACGTCTAGTAATTTTCTTTCCAGATACATTGCACTTTACTAGAATCCTTCCACCAAATCTTCAGTTTGTCCTTCCTAATACGGATTTAACTTGATAATCTCGTTGCGTATCGTTTCTTAGACCTACATATTTACACAATGTGACGTGCTGAAGAGGTTCATTTGCTAACCTTGCCATACGATACCATCTGGTTGTTTTTTTCTTTTAGATTACGTTTAACCACATTGCAGCAACTGGAATTTTTTTTTCAAAGTCCTTCTACATTTCAGTACGATGCTCTGAAGTCAATATTTTCCTCTATATAATAGCATCGTCAGCGAACAATCATCTAGTGTTGCTGATCCTGCTTAATAAACCGTTTATGCGTACTGGAAACATTAGAGGTCGTATTACCCTTACTTGCAACACAGCAAAGACTAATTCAGGACCGTAGTTTGGCCGTGAGAGGCTTGTTTCTCCGGCAAAGTGAATGTATTCTTGCGAGCCGTGTGGCGAGTTTCATCGGCGGAGCGGAAAGCCATTGTCCCCTGGCGGCGGCGACGCATGGCGCCTTGTGCTGAAGGTGCGGCGTGCAGCGGGCTACGATAACGTCGCACGCGGAACGTGCTGACAGCTGGCTGACTGCACGAGCCACAGCTGTTCGTTGCGTCAGGCATCCCAGACAGCAGCGGCCGACTCAGCGAACGCCATCTACAGAAAGCTGGCTACAGGTATTTTCAACCGGTGTGTGGTTCTTATTCCCTCCAGCTCCTTTGGCACTGGTACACGGGCGCGCTGCCTGGTACACGGGCACGCGGAAGCCAAGTGAACAGTGCTTACCAGGACTACGACTGTTTTTCACCTATATTAGACCCAAACGTCGGGAGATGGCTGTCGGTTACAAGTACAGGCCGGTGTGGGGTCCCTTTACCTCATCTTGTGAAAGATTTTAAGCACGTGCCCATCGGGGTCTCCACTACGTTAACCTCCAAGCCCGCGCAAACACGCGGTCGCTGGAGCATACATCGTGGGCTAAGTTGGCGTCTCCTGCATCAAACACCGGTGAAGGCGGCTAGATGCCGAAATTAAACAGTACAATAACATCAGTAGGAAACCGGAATTACAGCACGCCAACAGGGGAACAAGGAGCGGTCAGACGAACAGGCTCAACACCCAGACGAACAAGCATGGAATCAAAAATGAAACCAGCTGCAGACGAAATTCTGACGGATTTTCAAGTAGAACTAAAGCAGAAAAGGGTGCACCAGTCATGAACAAAATATGGGCATTAGCACTCGGCCAGATCAGACCTCGCCGGCCGCTGTGACCGAGCGATTCTAGGCGCTTCTGTCCGGAAACGGGCGGCTGCTACGGTCGCAGGTTCGAATCCTGCCTCGGGCATGGATGTGTGTGATGTCCTTAGCTTACTTAGGTTTAAGTAGTTCTAAGTCTAGGGGACTGATGACCTCAGATGTTAAGTCCCATAGTGCTTAAGCCGTTTGAACCAGGTCCGACGCCGGCCGCGGTGGTCTCGCGGTTCTGGCGCTGCAGTCCGGAACCGCGGGACTGCTACGGTCGCAGGTTCGAATCCTGCCTCGGGCATGGGTGTGTGTGATGTCCTTAGGTTAGTTATGTTTAAGTATTTCTAGGTTCTAGGGGACTTATGACCTAAGATGTTGAGTCCCATAGTGCTCAGAGCCATTTGAACCATTTGAACCAGGTCAGACTTCGTGGACATAACAAACTAAGAACTGAAAACGAAAGATTGCGTAGGGAATTAGCCGCAGCAAATGCCCCTGACGCAACAGACAGAACTCACCGTTTGGAAATGGAGATCACAGTCCTGAAGGAAGAAGATCAAAAACTACGCACTGAAACGCGGCCAACACCACAGACTTTCGCTGCAGTAGGAGCAGGTGGTCCAGTCACCAACCCGAAAACCAAGGTTGACGAACAAATCAAACTAGCAAAAATTAACGGGCAACTGTCCTCTTTTTTTTTTTTTTTTACATCAGAGAACAACCAGGGAAACCCTAGACTTGACAAAATAAAAGTTAAAGCAATAAGGAATACTGCAAACACAGTAATTCTTGAAACTGAGACACAAGCAGACAAAAGGAAGATTATTGATAAAACATCAAACTTAAAGGGCATTAGATGCGTAGAACCCAGAAAACTAAGACAGCTACTGGTAGTAACTCTGTTCTAACAACAATCACAGGTCAAGACTTTCTAGATGAACTGTTTGAAATAAATCTCAGCGACCACATCACCAAAGAGAAATTTCAAGGATAAGTCCAAATACCACTCACAAACGATTCAAAAGGGAAAATAACGGTAAATAACATTCTAGAGGTAACACCAAGGGTGAGAGTACTGTTATTACAGAGGGATAGTGCGTACATACAATTTGAATCCGGCATTAGGGACTATGTGTTAGTGTAAAAGTATCTCAGCTGTTGGGATTTGGCCACTAGTCGAAAAGAGGTGACAAGGGAGCTTTTTGCGGGAAATATGTGAAACGTGGTCATAAAAAAACCTGAAATTATGAAGAAACAGTTGTTGGCTGTATTCCTTGCAAGAGCAGGTAAAGGTCAGGTAACAAAGCTGGGGTACTAGAATGCCTACTTATAAAGGCTCTACAAAAGACAAATAGAAAAAAAAACAGAGTATGGTATGAACAACAACGTCAACTAACACAAACCAAAACAATAGCAGTGAGACAACACTCTTTCGTCATCTATGTGGGGATATGAATACAAATATCAACAACGGAAATGTACAGACGTTCTCTCAACGAAGAACAGATATGAACACCGGCGTCCCACCTCGTAACAGCAAACACAAATCACCAGCAACCAAAACAAGAACTTGGCGACGTGCAATGACCTGCAGGTAACAACTTTGGCTGCTCTTGACGACAGACTCTCCAACGTACATGAATCCCCTCAATAGCTGCAATATCGTGCAAGAAAAATATTTCAGCCTAACAGATTACATCGACAGTGCGTGTGTCTACGGCACCATGGACTACAGTGTGGCGAGGCACATCAAACACGAACTTTTCCAGTGGACAACACTCCAAATGGCGACCTTCCTTAGAGTAGAAGAACTGGAAGAGGAAACCCTTAATAAAGAAGACCTACATACAACAGAAGTACATAAAAATGACGAGAGACGTCCGAGACAGCGTCTACGGTGGCAGTACGCACGAAAAGACAACTCAGGTGCAAGAAACAACTATCGATGAGAAACAAACGCAGGCAGAAAACTTCAAGCAGCAAAAAGTGACCACACACCTTCAACTGAGGAGACATCATATCAGCCAAAAATGGAAACTCCATCAGCAGATGAACACCACGCCCCAGTACATCAAACAGAGTTAAAAAAGATGAAGTAAGAAACAAAATAGACTAGATAACATCTTGCGACTAAGTGGGCTAGAAGAGAAAGGAGTTTTCAAACTGCACTAAGACTGGTGACAAGACTAAATCATCCATTGGGTGACACTGTGTGTTACCCCACGACTGAACAAACAGAATGATTCTACGAACCGAAAACATACCGACAGATGATCTCAAACTCTGTAACCTTTTAACCAAAGCGTGTGACCGAAGGAATGTCTACGACGAGTTTATAAGGAAGCATGGATACGTTTACTTCGCTTACATCCAGAGCTGGGCGAAGTACTTTGCTTTTACTAAACTGGCCGTGTCTCGGGCGTCTATCGTTTTTTTTATGTACTTCTGTTAAGTGTGGTGTGTTGTGTTTAACGATTGTGAATAATCCTTTTCTTGGTGGGCATGACCGAGTCATCATTCATAGTGAAAGTCTTGCAGGTAAACTGTATGGATAGCACGCAGAGCTTGGCAGACTGGTGAATGAGGTATGCGCGGACATACTGTGTCTACAAGAACTGTACACACGAGGTGGGAAGAATTTCAGGCCGTCCAAGGTAGTACGTGCAAATCACAGCCACAAACAAGACCAAATCTGCAATCGTTGTAGCAAACACCAACATTACAGTAACATAAATAACGCTACATTGCTCACAACATACGGTTACAGTTGAGATAACTTCAGGTGGGAAAACAAGTATCATCTCGTCGATCTAAGCCCAGTGCTCATTTCATATAGAGGCTTTCGCTGAAGTAATAAAAGAAGTTGTGCGATTTGCAAGTGGCAGACGGCTAGTTATCTTAACAGACATAAATGCTTGGTCAGCTGTCTGCCACTCTGGCAGAACGGACCACAGAGGACAAATAAAAGTCAACGTTACAAAAGAATGTAATCTTTTCGTTTTAAACAAAACAGGCCAGCCGACGACTAACCAAGGAAATAATGGAGTAAGCAGCAGCACAGACATTTCTCTGGCAAACGGTGCATCGTTAATACAAATAGCGAACTGCCAGGTGCTCGATAAGAGAATACGCAGTGCTCATAACGCAATAATTATATACACTAAAATAAACACAGACACATCGTAACACCCAAGGTTGCAGCTGGCAACTGGCAAAAACTAAGGCACGTGACTGAAGAGTTTCCTCTTTGTCACCGAAGGAAGCTCACATTACAGGTCTCACGTTCTTACAAACGTCTTACAGAGAACACAAGCTGCAGCAATACCTGCAGCAAGCGACGCACCCAAACAAAGGGCACCATGGTCAGCACTATTAACAAGACTAAGAAAAGACACGCGTGGTAAACGATATTACCAAAAATCAAAGACAGCACAGGAAATAAAAATTAGCCTTTGACATTATCGCGACGTTTACACAAGATACAAAGACGAACTGCGCAAGACCAGGAAAGCCCATTGGGACACGTACCTTCGGGCAACCTCACAGATCAACATCAGGGGGCGGGGGGGGGGGGGGGGGCGGAGCCGTTTAAACGGCAGATTAAAGGTATCAAGACCCCTACAGCATTATCAGAAGTAGCCAGATGGTTCTATAACAAGACGCTGGCATGTACAACGCAGTTCCTTCTCAACAAACTACTTCCTGGCCATGACAACACTTAGAACAACCAACTTCACACCACCCTTTTCAGGCTACTTTATGACAAATACGAAAACTAAGGAATCACCATCCCCTTTGCTCGCGAGGAAGTTGCTCTAGCTGAACACAAAATAAAGAACAAAAAGTCTCTGGCATCCACACGAAACCATCAAAAAAGCTGCTCCAGTTATCGTACCATACCTGACAGACTTACTGAATGATGCTCTACTAGAATACCGAAAATATGGAAGATGGAAAACGCAGTTATAATCAAGAAAGCAGAGGACAAAGATCTGACTGACCCTAAGACCACTGAGTCTCATTAACATTCTGGCAAAGGTACAGGAGAGACTGTGTCACAGACTTCAGTCGCACCGATAGCTCTTCGGCCTTAGCCCACATCAGTTTAGTTTTCGACCAAATAAATCCATCGACGACGCAGTAAACAGAGCCATAGAAATGGCAAAGACGATACGCGACAAATTCATAGCAGCAATCCTAATTGAAATAGCTGGTGCTATCGACAATCTGTGGTGTGCGGCGCTGTTTGCAAGACATAGAGAGCTGAATATTCCTCTGGCCCTATACAACAGCCTTAGAGATTATTGTAAAAACAGGACAGTGGAATGGAAGACTGGTCGCCAAAAGGTTACACAGAGTGTAACAAGGGGGTTGTCCGCAAGGATCCATATTCAGACCGATTTTCTGGGACATAGCCATAGAAACACTGGAACACGTGAGGCAATACTGACCTTACGACTTATCTTAGAAGAAAGATTAAGGAAAGGCAAACCTACGTTTCTAGCATTTGTAGACTTAGAGAAAGCTTTTGACAATGTTGACTGGAATACTCTCTTTCAAATTTTAAAGGTGGCAGGGGTAAAATACAGGGAGCGAAAGGCTATTTACAATTTGTACAGAAACCAGATGGCAGTTATAAGAGTCGAGGGACATGAAAGGGAAGCAGTGGTTGGGAAGGGTGTAAGACAGGGTTGTAGCCTCTCCCCGATGTTATTCAATCTCTATATTGAGCAAGCAGTAAAGGAAACAAAAGCAAAATTCGGAGTAGGTATTAAAATCCATGGAGAAGAAATAAAAACTTTGAGGTTCGCCGATGACATTGTAATTCTGTCAGAGACTGCAAAGGACTTGGAAGAGCAGTTGAACGGAATGGATGGTGTCTTGAAGGGAGGATATAAGATGAACATCAACAAAAGCAAAACGAGGATAATGGAACGTTGTCGAATTAAGTCGGGTGATGTTGAGGATATTAGATTAGGAAATGAGACACTTAAAGTAGTAAAGGAGTTTTGCTATTTGGGGAGCAAAATGACTGATGATGGTCGACGTAGAGAAGATATAAAATGTAGACTGGCAATGGCAAGGAAAGCGTTTCTGAAGAAGAGAAATTTGTTAACATCGAGTATAGATTTAAGTGTCAGGAAGTCATTTCTGAAAGTATTTGTATGGAGTGTAGCCATGGATGGAAGTGAAATATGGACGGTAAATAGTTTGGACAAGAAGAGAATAGAAGCTTTCGAAATGTGGTGCTACAGAAGAATGCTGAAGATTAGATGGGTAGATCACATAACTAATGAGGAAGTATTGAATAGGATTGGGGAGAAGAGAAGTTTGTGGCACAACTTGACCAGAAGACGGGATCGGTTGGTAGGACATTTTCTGAGGCATCAAGGGATCACCAATTTAGTATTGGAGGGCAGCGTGGAGGGTAAAAATCGTAGGGGGAGACCAAGAGATGAAACACTAAGCAGATTCAGAAGGATGTAGGTTGCAGTAGGTACTGGGAGATGAAGAAGCTTGCACAGGATAGAGTAGCATGGAGAGCTGCATCAAACCAGTCTCAGGACTGAAGACCACAACAACAACAACAGCCATAGAACCAATACAGATGTACTAGAAGGCAACGACATTGCAAACGGGGTGGTTGCGTACGCAGATGATTATATGGTCAAGGTACCTGAAAACTCCAGGTCCTAATTAGACCCGTGATTTCCCTAAATCGCTCCAGGAAAATGCCGGGATGGTTCCTCTGAAAGGGCACGGCCGACTTCCCTCCCCGTCCATACCTAATCCGATGAGAGCGATGACCTCGCTGTTTGGACTCTTCCCCCAAGCAACCCAACTCAACCCCCTAATTAGACAGTAAAGCCACGTGGCTCTTTGTGTTCATCGGTGAATCGTGAACGAACAACAAGCTCACAATAGCGACTAATAAAACTGTTTAGCTACTTCTAAGAGGCACACTGAAAAGAAATCCAATTATAAAGTTACGCAGCATATCTATAAAGATAACATCTATCACAAGATAAATGGGCATTTATATTGAGAAACATTTACATCTAACGAACATTCCCGAGTGACAAATGACAAAGCGACGAAACTCGTGTATAAATTTGCAAGACTGAACACTATAAGATACACACTACCCCTACAGACAATGAGGACGTATTACACAGCACTCTTCGAGTAAATAACTTGTTATGGGCTAATGCTTGGGCACATCGATTATGCTTAGGTATGCATAAAACCATTGTGAGGCAAGGCCAGAGGAGTTTTCTACTCAGAAGCTGGGGGGCATCCGGTGCGATCTCAATTGAGGAAATGTGTGTAGTGCTGGGAGTTTCCCCTATAGACATTATAATTCGCCACAGAGCAGCGGCCTACTGGCTGAAGAGGGGAAGATGCGACAAAGAAAGAGAAATAACTGGACAAGACGTAACCGATAATTAAACAAGTGGAAAACTGCTACATGACAGACAGAATCGGACATAACTGATAAGGGAAGACTAGTCTAGTCTGTTTTCCCCAGTATCTGAGAGAGAGTTAATTTGAAGTACATAAATTCAACAAGCGCCATGGCGCACTTCCTCACGGGCCTGTCTCCTATGTATGTCAGAGTTCGCCTACAAGGGTCACACTTGTGCCTATGGTGAGAATGGCACATAGTTCTCATGTACGATGCCATAGGACATTTAAGACAGAGTTTAGGGAATCAGGCCATAGCACAATTAATACGCAGACAAGATGTCTGAAACACTATAACCGGCCGCTGTGACCGAGCGGTTCTAAGCGCTTTAGTCCAGAACCGCGCTGCTGCTACGGTCGCAGGTTCGAATCCTCCTCGGGCATTGATGTGTGTGATGGCCTTAGGTTAGTTAGGTTTAAGTAGTTCTAAGTCTAGGGGACTGATGACCTGAAATGTTAAGTCTCATAGTGCTTAGAGCCATTTTAACCATTTGAAAAACTATAAACAACGTTGTAGACGAATTATCGTGAACATCACATGCAGCATACAAACAGGAAAGACAGCTCCACGTCCGACAGATCAGCAGGACATATTGAATGACACAGATACAAACACAGACACTAATCAAATGCCGCATCACTCACAGGAAGTGAAGACGAGATAAACATACAGACATACCAAAAGTAAACTCCAACACTAAATCGAATCAGTCTGAAAATGTAACTCTCTGTGTGGTTGATTGTTGTACCATTTCATGTCTTAAGTTGTGACATTTCTTCTTCTTTCGCTGCGTCATGTGCGACTGGCTCGAAGTTTTTACCTCCACCTAATGCTACTGACAATAAAATTTTAAATCAATTCCCAATCTCCACTAATTAATCAATAAAATATTAATTATGTATTACCACAGCCAAGACATCATATATACTAGTAATAAAACAGAATTTATTTGATATGATATGTAAAATCACACAATGTATGACCTGCTATATAACAACAGGCATCAGATCTTTACTTGAGAAATAAATTTTCGTTTCTGTTGAACATTAGCCTTTCCATTATTCAAATATTCCTTGAGCCAGTCCCATTTCGCTAAATTATTCCATAGCATCGTTTCATTGTTATAGTCGACGATGTGATCAAATGTCGAATGCCTTTAGGAAATCAAGAAAAAAGAATGTTCCTGTTCAATTCAATTTCTTATTTACAAGATGGTGGATACGATTTTTCCTAAACCCTTGTTTACCTCAAGGAACGTCACGACATTTGAAACACGAGTACGTTCTGAAAAGTAACGCTTCTGAATACTTTATGTGAAAACTCTAAGTCTTTTTAAATCTAATGTTCTTCATGCCTACATATTTATTTCTCAGCATAGTCACCATGGCGACGAACACATTTCTCCCAGTGAGAGACCAGTTTGTTGATACAGGCACAGTAAAATGTTTTTTGACGGAGCCACAATCTCACCTCTCACCGCTTCAAAAATGGCTCTGAGCACTATGCGACTTAACTTCTGAGGTCATCAATTGCCTAGAACTTAGAACTAATTAAACCTAACTAACCTAAGGACATCACACACATCCATGCCCGAGGCAGGATTCGAACCTGCGACCGTAGCAGTAGCGCGGTTCCAGACTGAAGCGCCTAGAACCGCTCACCGCTTCACCATTATTCAAATGAAGTCCTTCAAGTTGTTCTTTAAGTTTTTGAAACAGACGAAAACAGGATGGGCCGGCCAAGTCGGGACTGTATGGGGGACGATCGATGACAGTGGACCCAAGGCGTCGGATTGACGCGGATGTCACAGCGCTTAATTTGTGATCTGGCTTGTCATGCTGTAGGAGAGGGGGTTCCATGTGTGGACAAACTTTTCGAATTCGTTCTTTTAGTCTTCAGAGTGTCTCGCAGTGCCTTACAGAGTTTATGGTCGCACCTTTAGGTATGAATTCCAAATGTAGCACATCTTGAGCATCCCAGAACACAGTCAGCACGACTTCGTCTGGTGATGGCATGATCTTGAACTTTTTGGAGGTCGGTGAAACCTTTGTGGTGGAACTTCATCGATGCTCTCTCTCTTTTTTTTTTTTGGGTCAAAATGATGAATCCAACTTCCATCACCTCTCATAATGTTGTTAAGGAATCCATCACCCTCTCGCTCAAAAAGGGAATGAAATTGTTGACCGATGTCCAATCTTCTCTGCTTCATGTCAGGAGTCAGCATTCAGGGCACTCCCATAAACACAGTTTGCTGTAACGCAGTTCTGCAATGATGGTCTCGTGATATGCCGTACTTAACTGAGAGCCGCGTCTGTTTTATCCGAGGATTTTCTCTGATAGATTCATCAAGCGGATGCCGATGAGTTTTGTCAGTTGCTGTGCAAGGTCGTCCACTCCGAGCGCTGTCACACATGTTCAGCTTCGCTCCATCGTTTCCCTCTTTACGAGCACGAACAACCCAACGTCGCACATTACTGATGTCAATGCAATCACCACCGTACACAGCTTTCATTCTTCTATGAATTTCAAACTGAATCACATTTTATGCGGTTCGATTATAATATGCTGTGCCGTGATTGTCGTGTTATTAGTTTCTGACATAAATTAAACATACCTCCGCCAAAATATTGAATTAGAAATTCAGTGATTACTAAATGAAACAAGAATGACAATTAATCCAGTTTATTACAGTAAAGTGACTCATAAATCATCTGACAAGCAATAGCATTTCTTAAGTAAAACCTTGGCATATCTGACTAAAGAATCCGGAGAATAATTCTAATAATTATGCATCAAAATGAAACAATTACATTCGCGAAATTGTGCCGTGATTGTCGTGATATTTGTTTAAAAGACAGATAGTGCTAGAGAAGGAAGTGCTTTACATCTGTGGTTGGAGTTGAAAGCATTTTGGTCATATGAACCTGAAAGCGAGGCTTTAGAGTGAACTTCGATGTTATTGAATTCTATAAAAATGACTTTACTGCCCAAACGTATCATGTACTCTAGTGCCTTGACCTCACCATAACAGTCTGGAGGTGGAGGCTGCATCGGCTGTAGAATCAGTCACCAACGACATGCACCTGCAGCTAAGTTCAAGTCAGCTTGATATCTTTCTAAGTCCCTCAACTCATCTACTCAGCGATAGACCCTGGCAGTGACGAAGGTCGGCAGAAAAGTCTGATGGTGAAGGCTCCCGGTGGAGAAGACTACCAAAGGTCTAGTGATTTTGTGCCGACAGTCTAGTGATTTTGTGCCGACAGATTCTTAAAAAGGAAGAGCTGTACTTCTGCGTTTTACTTTCTTTTCCTTGCTTCGATTGGTTGGCCTATGAATATTCCGAGCACCGAACAGAAAAAAGAAGCTGGTCCGCTTCTCTTAATCTGCTTCAGGCAGGTAATCAGTAATGCACTTCGCTTCCTGCCATTTATTGCTGAAAAAAATCTCGCTCTCTTTCTGTGCTCAGTGAAGTGAGACGTCAGCAGCGCAGTCGAACTTCTCTCTCTAATATCCAGTTTATGTACATTAGCCAATCCTTGCATTCCTGATATTGCGTAAGCGTTTAGTTTATGTGGACCCAACGCTCAACGTCATACCACGTTTGTAGAGATGTCCCAAACTGCGAGCTCTCATCCCATTTTCTAGATGTTACCTATGGCATCTGGTGCATCCAAAAGAAGCACAGCTTTCTACGGTTTGTTCAGGATAGTGCCTTTCCTGGACCTTGCAAAAAATAGCATTTCTCCTCTTTCCACCTTCAAGTTGTAAAAACATTCACTGCTGGAGGCATTACATCATGTGACATCATATGTTGCCTGTGGAGCACCCGCCATCCAGCTGTGGCGTCTCAAAGGAAAGTCTGGTCAACTTAGTGACTCTGCTAGCGCGTCCTTCTGAGAATTCCCATGGGGGTGGTGTCCCCGTGTCGCTACGTGACCTCGCTGCGCGCTCGAGTGCTGGCACGTCGTTCCATTGTGCTTCCAAGTGGCTTCATACTTATATAAACCATGTAATTCCGAATAAAAATCTTAATTAACTACTGATAATCACTGGTACTGATGTAAATTTTATTTCTCGATGTTGATTAATTATTCCGATCTGAGGGGTCTTTATAGTCTGATTTTATGTTAGTTATGGGACAATTTTGGATAAAATGGCAGTGTAACAATTCACACATTGTCGGTATGTATTCTTTTCATGCTTCAAAAAAGGCTGGTTCCTCACCCGATATATGTGCCTTGTTTTCGCTGCACTGTATGGGCAAAGAAACAGTATGTCTCTGCTCCTGGGCACTGATAGATGGGCCCGTTGAGGTCCTGTCTGGTGTCGAGAAGAAGACTCCCATTTCATATTTGCACGACGGTCATTGATTCCCGACTAGTGAAAATAGCAACATCGCAGAACAATAAACTACAGTTTCCATATATGACGATCCTGCCACTGTTATGTTCGCCAGTTAATACCCTTGGTGCCTATTGTATGAAAACAGCAGTGACTCATCGCAAAAACCTTGTATGTCGAGTTATCAACATGTAGGGACTTGGAAAAGTTTAAAATCAGGTGAGCATCTACTATTTACATTATGGAAATTCTATGTCTCATCGGCTGTAATGGGGGGAGAATAATTAGCGCTGTGTTCAGTATTTTCTGCTGACATAACTGAAAACTGTACAAGATTGCGAATACCTTAAAAAGCGCCAACTGAGCCATGAACTCGAGCCACTGACTGCTATACCGATGTGCATCAGCTGGGCTACTGAAAAGCAGATAGTTTCCAAAGAACGCAGATACTGCATTAAGAACTGTTCGCTATGGATTTGACAATAGCTAAGTGTAGCCTTCCACTCTCAATTATTTTTTAAGAACGCTTAAAAAGAACATCTCCCAACTTGTGGTGGAAGAAAACTTCAAACTACGGTGGATGGCGTCAGGTTGACGCAACTTGCTTTCTCTGAAATACCGAATACGCAGCAAACATAGCTGAATAGCGCAGCAGGAGATAGGAAACTGGTGGTCCTGTGTGTTGGGCTTGACAAAAATCATGAAAAGTATACTGCCGGAGAAAAGGAAATCACTAGCTACTGAATTAAAGTCTTGGCCCAAGTGAATCTAAGTTCATTATCATAATTCCCAGTGTGCATACATGAAACATCACATTAATATGAATCTTAATCAGGCGTTTTTCAAACGCGGCATTTAATTGGAACAAACAAATGAGATAGAACAAGCTTTAGTCAACTTGGAAAAGTTCTCAGAAAAGGAATTGGGGATTTCAGAAATAATTAATTTCCTAACAACTCAGTCATAGGAAACATGGCTACGCAGCGTTTGTAAGATTGTATCAAGCTGAGGAAAGAAAACAAACACGCAACTACTCCTGGTTACCTGATCATGGATGAGCCCAGATGAATTTAACCGACTGCCGAGAAATGCCTAATTTCAATCCTCTCTAACCAGCCAGTGCCTCCAAATAAGCTCATCATAGTCGACGTGCAGAGGTGAGCTACGTGCGGTCCTGATGGCTGCCACCACCACGTCAGACAATGCACGGGCTACCTTTCAAAGCAGAAGTTCTGCTAGCTGCTGCATCCCATCGCTGAAGGCCCTTTGAGACTCCAGTCTTAATTCAGAACGAGAGTACTCTTCGAAATCTTAGCACCAAGTCTTCTTACCAAGCGAGGTGGCGCAGTGGTTAGACACTGGACTCGCATTCGGAAGGACGACGGTTCAATCCCGCGTCCGGCCATCCTGATTTAGGTTTTCCGTGATTTCCCTAAATCACTCCAGGCAAATGCCGGGATGGTTCCTCTGAAAGGGCACGGCCGACATCCTTCCCCATCCTTCCCTAATCCGATGAGACCGATGATCACGCTGTCTGGTCTCCTTCCCCACACCAACCGATCAACCAACCAAACCAAGTCTTCTTCTCCTCTCAGTCCTAGCCCTAAGGATCGTCTACTGCATTTCCTGTCCCTGCTATGAGCATAGCCTGCGCCACAACCACAATTCTTCAGTGAAAATAGGAGTACCAAATTCTACCCAGTAAAGTAACTGTTAAGGGACTGTCTCCTACTAAAGAACCAGTGTAAAAGGTTCTGCAGTCAGCCGGATTCCCACCAACGCCATTTCTAGAACGTTCTATCTATTCTATATCATCGATTTCTTTTTTAGTCCACCAATCCCTGGTAATCCCGTGTACAAAATTTCTAGAAAGTCAGAAGTTCTCGCTCTGGAGCATTTTTTTAAGAAATTCTAATAAGAACATATTCCCACGTTTGGTGAAAGAAAATCTCACACCGCCGTGGATGGCTTCAGGTTGACGCAAATTGCTTTCTCTGGTAGACCGAAAATACAACTCAATAGCGTCGCTTCTCTCGGAGCAGCAGGAGATACGAATCTGTTCAAACTGTTTCCCATTCCACCTGCCTTTCGGGAAGTCACTTGGCCGAGAACAATGTCCTCCGGGAACGCTTTGAGCAACCTGGACTCTGGTTGTAAAACGGCCGTTTACTTGCTACGGGTGACACACTCCACTGTTCATTACTCCTATGCTTTTGGCTTGGTCCTATCATCCTGCCCCTTCTCCTTATCAGTGTTTCCAAACATTCGTTTCCTCATTGATTGTGTGCAGAACCTCCTCTTTCATTACCTTATAAGTCGACCTAATTTCCAACATTCATCTATAGCACCGCATCTCACATTTTTCGAATCTCTTCTGTTCCAGTTTCCTCATAGTCCATATTTCACTACCAGTCAATTGTAGACCTATGTTTGATATTAGGAGACTTCTCTTGGCCAGAAAAACTCTTTTTTCCAGCGTTAGTCTGCTTTTGATGTCCTCGTTGCTCCGTCTGTCATTGGTTATTTTGCTGTCTAGGTAGTAGAATTCCTCAACTTCATCTACTTCTTGACCATCAATCCTGCTATTAAGTTATCCTGCTGTTCTCTTTTCTGATACTTCTCATTACTTTCGTCTTTCTTCGATTTACTCTCTGTCCATATTCTGTACTCGTGGACTGTTCATTCCATTCAGCAAATCACGTAATTCATCTTCACTTTCACTCAGTATACCAATGTCATCAGCAAATCGTATCATTGATATCCTTTCATCTTGAATTTGAATCCCACTCTTGAATCTTTTTTTTTATTTCCATCATTGCTTCTTCGATGTACAGTTTGAACAACAGGGGCGAAAAATTACATCCTGTCTTGCACCCTTTTCAATCCGAGTACTTCGTTCTTGGGCGTCCACTCTTACTATTCCCTCTTGGCTCTTGTACATATTGTACATTACCCGTCTCATCTACAGCTTATCCCAATTTCTATCAGAACTTCGAACATCTTGGCACCATTTTACACTGTCAAACGCTTTCTCCAGCTAGACAGATCCTATGAACGTGTCTTGATTTTTCTTTAATCTTGCTTCCATTATCGACCGCAACGTCAGAATTGCCTCTCTGGTGCCTCTACCTTTTCTAAAGCCAAACTAATCGTCATCTAACACATCCTCAATTTCCTTTTCCATTCTTTTGTATATTATTCTTGTCAGCAACTTGGTTGCATGACCTGTTGAGCTGATTGTGCGATAGTTCTCGCACTTGTCAGCTCTTGCAGTCTTAGGAATTGTGTGGATGATGCTTTTCCGAAAGTCAGATGGTATATCACCAGATTCATATATTCTACACGCCAACGTGAATAGTCGTTTTGTTGCCACTTCCCCCAATGATTTTAGAAATTCTGATGGAATGTTGTCTACCCCTTCCGCCTTATTCGATCCTACATCCTCCAAAGCTCTTTTAAATTCTGATTCTAATACTGGATCCAATATCTCTTCTAAATCGACTCCTGTTTCTTCTTCTATCACGTCAGACAAATCTTCCTCTTCATAGAGGCCTTCAATGTACCCTCTCCAGCAATATGCTCTCTCCTCTGCAGTTAACAGTGGAATTACCGTTGCACTCCTAATGTTGCCACCCTTGCTTTTAATTTCATCGAATGTTGTTTTGTCTTTCCTATACGCTGAGTCAGTCCTTCCGAAAATCGTATCTTTTTCGATTTTTTCACATTTTTCCCGCAGCCTTTTTGTCTTAGCTTTCCTGCACTTCCTATAGCTCATGTAAAAAAATTTCGGGTCCACCGGAATGGTGCCCAGTGGAAGAGTGCTGGTTGGCAGAGTACCTGCGCCCCGGCTGACGAGAGGCAGTACCCCTCTGCTTGAGTCTCAGAAGTCGCCCCTTTTCCTTTCGAACGTGTCTCTAAAGGAGATTTTTTTGTGCTAGAGCCAATAATGACATTGTGGGACGACACCTAGAGCCGCATTAGTACCGAGGTTATTATTAATCTACAATAATTAATATGTTGTTAGCCCCTAACATACTAGCTACAGTAAGGGCGCGGTATGGTGACGGCCGACCGCCATGTATTGATCGTTAAAAGTCGGCGCATTCGGAATACATGACGACTGTTCTCGTTTCAGATTGCTTCCACTGTCAGCGATCCCAAAGTTGTGACACTATAATTTCCTGGAGAAATATTATTGTGTTGTCTGGCTGAACAGGTCATTAATTGACCAGTAACAGTAATAGTACTTATAGTTGAATGCAGTATGCAATACGAGACACCAGTGGTCAGCACACTGGACTCTCATTCCTGCCTGAGCGAGGTGGCACCTTAGTTAGCACACTGGACTCGCATTCAGGAGGGGGCCGGTTCATACCTGCGTCCGGCCATACTGATCTGGGTTTTCAGTGATTTTCCTATACCGCTCCAGGCAAACGCCGGAATGGTTCCTCAGCAAGGACATGTTCTATTTCCTTCCCCATCCCCGACACAGTCAGAGTTTGTGTTCCGTCTGTAATGACTTCGATGTCGACGGGACGTTAAACCCTAATCTTCGTTTTTTAGCATTCCGCAGAGCGACGATTCAAATCCGCGTCCGGCCATCCTTATCTATGTTTTTCATTATTTCCCTAAATCGTTCAAGGCAAATGTAGCTATGGTTCCTTTGAAAGGGCACGTCCGATTTCCTTCTGCATCCTTCCATAATCGCCGACCGCTGTGGCCGAGCCGTTCTAGGCGCTTCAGTCCGGCGCCGCGCTCCTGCTACGGTCGCAGGTTCGAATCCTGCCTCGGGCATGGATGTGTGTGGTGTCCTTAGGTTGGTTCAGTTTAAGTAGTTCTAAGTCTAGGGGACTGATGACCTCAGATGTTAAGTCCCATAGTGCTTAGAGCCAGAGCTTTCCTTAATCCGAGCTTGTGCTCCAACCTCTATGTCGAAGGGACGCTAAACACTAATCTTCCTTCAATATAAGACTTGATCACAAGTGCATATTATATGTTTTGCGTGTCAGTTTTCTTCAACTCATTGTGTCGTGTTACAACAGCCGTAATTTAATGTCATATTCCTTGTTGCAAAAATGTGCCGCATTTGAAGATAATCGTCTCTATAATATACATTCAGGAATCCATGTCACTTCGGTATCAAAATATATACCATAGCAGCTGATCGGTACGAGTCGCGCAAGCCCGTGGGTTGTCACTACTGGAAGACGAATAGTAAAAGTTCCGAAATCTCACAACCTCTAAACCCAGAGTGGCCACGCTGCCTACCCCTGCGCCCCTAGGGTAATCGGCCAAGTTTACTTAGCTCAAGGCTGAAATCACCAAAGTCAATCAAAATTACGCACACCTTAAAATTTTTTTTGTTTCTAAGCAGGAAAGCTACACTCTTAAGAAGCGCTTAATGTTAGTTGACGATTTTGGAACTTGCTCTTAGTTGTTAGATATATGTTATTCTAAAATATGGATGAGAACCGCAGACCACATGAATACTTGATTCGAACCGTATGCGGCCCGCGGGCCGCAGTTTGACGACCACTGCCACAAATATCCATGGAGCGAGCATTCGGTTGCGTATAAAGAGGAATCTGTCCACACCATCTCCTGCAGCTCAAGTCACGTGATTTTGGGACCGCGCATTTTAGCCCATATAACGCTTAGCGCATTCACAGTGTTATTACCTCTCTGCTGCAGATATATCACCTTCAGTAGTACCGTGAAACTTTGTATACACGTTTTGCAGACATAATTTGAAACCAGAACTGAAGTTCCCTTAAACATGTGAAGAGAAGTGGTATTGTGCTTCTTCGCCACAGTCTCCTAGCACAGATTCCGCATTATTTACGACTTTTCGGTAACGGGATAATAAGTGACAGCCAACAGTATTTTTTTATGTTTTCTATTGCACTTATTCACATTGTCGAATCTCTGTTGTAATTAGTTACGTCACACAGACACTGCAGACGTCGCCGAAGTGTCACCAAAAAGTATCGCTTTTGGAACTATGAAACTGTTACAGTAAGTACGGTAAGTCATTTACTCCACCTGTTTGTCCATTATTATTTTCAGTTTTTGTTTATTTACCTTTCTCCTTTTTACAGACAGGGACAATAACTATAAAATTTCTTTCGCCATCTCACCAGAAAAGTAAAACGATACACTATACTCAAAAAAATAAAGAACACAAGATCAATGGTCGAATTTTGGACTAATAAAAGAAGTGACAGCCAACAATATTTTTTACGTTTTCTATTGCACTGATTCATACTGACGAATCTGTTCTAATTAATTACGTAACAATGACACTGTACATACAGAAATACGTAGATACACACAAGAGTTCGAGAACCTGCGTAAATTGGAGCAAATTAATCAGACTGTCATGTGTAAGTTTTATCTGCATATTTTACATTTATGTAGCACTTGTCTCGTAAACACACGGTCATACAACCGCAGAATTATCTCTACAACACAAGACTTTACAATAGCGTCCGTCGATATTTTTCATCATATGAAGTACCATATCAATATGATATTTGCAGTTATACATGTGTTGCACATACGTATGAAAAGTAGCTGGTCCTCCTTTCACATACTTCTCTTTACAGTACTGCATCATAGCTGTTACTAAAACTCAAACGTGGGGAAACGTATATGAAACAATGCTAATACGTCTAACATTCTAGCTTTGCTATTACCCAAATTGTAGACAAGAGGCTTCGTCCCAAAATCACGTCACTAAACTGGTTTGATGTTGATAACATGCACAGTAGGCTATGCTCACTCCATAGAAGCATAAACCCAATGGGCCACACAGGCTCGTCAGGGGAGATCCACTCGTTGTACGCCATTTGAGGAGACGTGAGGAGTCCGAAGGGTCGAGCTGGTTACGGAACGAGGTCAGCTACAGCTGAGGAACTCGATGGCAGCGACTTCGTCCACTGCACCTCCAGGCCACCTCTGAAGACAGTCTGGTGAGAAACTTTGTAGAACATACGCATTCAGTTGCCTGCATACCACAGCCAGTGACCTATGTGCAGAACTGAATACAAGAGAAACTTTAGTTAACTTTTATGGAAATTTCATGTATTCATTTGATTTCATTATCGTCGCAATGCAGTTTACCTCTACCTGTGTTCTCGTGATATTTGCTCCTCTGCCAGCGTGTTAAAAAGTATTGTAAATCAATTCCATAGTTTAAGAACTGTTTATCTTCGTGTAGGTGATCGTTCTCTGATATCAAAGTTAATTATGGCCTGTTGAAAGGTTCTCGAATGTTTATGGTTCTTCCACTTAATGTTATCAGATCTGTAATAATTTTTATTCAGAGCTCTGAAGAGTAGTATTACGTTTAATCGGTAGTAGTCAGTTTTCATATTTTTATCTCTGTGTATCTTTCATTCATTTCCACGTTTAATGAGAACTGCCTTTTAAATGTTCTACTCGTAATGTACGCCTAGGTTGTTGCATAAAACTGTCAAGTTTGCCGGGTAAGGTGCGCTTGGCGGGTGCTGGTGCTAAATTAGCTGCATCAAAATACGTTGTCACAAATTCCTCAAGGGCCGGTACGGCACTTGATTAATTCCTTGTTTTATTATTACGCCTCACAGCTACAACCACGTGCAGTTTATTGCTTTGGTGGAGTGCTGACTTTAAGAAAATAAAATAATTTGTTTCTTTGACACAAATATTTTCTTCGTCTAGTACTTCCAGTTCGTCGGTCCCACAGCGCCATGTCCCAACTGACAGAGGAGGTCATGACAACTGTAGGGATCCCAACAGCAGCTGCAGATGCCGCATAATGGCACATCAATCTTTATGACGGGCTCGTGACCACCTGTGCCTCATATGTTATGAA
Source organism: Schistocerca cancellata (assembly GCF_023864275.1). Classification (NCBI taxonomy): domain Eukaryota; kingdom Metazoa; phylum Arthropoda; class Insecta; order Orthoptera; family Acrididae; genus Schistocerca; species Schistocerca cancellata. The sequence continues at coordinate 452,026,105 of NC_064628.1, read as the reverse complement.
TAAGAAAATAAATACTTGCATTTTTGATAAACCATCGGAAATGGCATCGACGGGAATAGCAGCTGTAGCAGCGGTACGAGTTTTGATTACCTGTGAATAGGGTTCTGTGGGCGCCGCCTTACAGCCGATGAGGCTGCTCACACAGGCCTCTTCAGTCACGCGCAGGGCGAGTAAACGTGGCCAGGTGCGGTTATCGCTAAGTTACTGTAGATATTGGAGCAAATTTCTGACGTACGCGACCACATAAACTATTTCTCTGCAGCGTACATTTTGAAAGGTTGAATAGTTTTGCGATCGAGTTGTCTGCTTGGTATAACAGTAGATCGCAGACTGATGGCCTGCAAGAGAACAGGTAAACACACCAGCCGTACATGTGTTACGGATATGCTTACGTTTCGTACAGTAACGAAGATGTATGTGGGACCTCTTGTCCTGACGGTGAAACAGTGGTTTTCGGCGCTGTCATTTCGTTACTATGTAAACAAATTCCGCACATGTTTTGTGAATGAAGACCTATTCAAAGGCATTGGAAAATTCGATAGAAAAAAGCATATACTTTCATTAAAAAATGACTTCGGTGTCACAATGCAACTATGAACGTTAAAAATCCCTTGCGCTCCTCAGAAGATTTATCACATTGTTCTCTATGTTTTGCAATTAAGAAACTGTACAATATACAGTTTTTGGGGTGCGAAATTCAACGCACTTTCACGCTGATTTGAACCATCTTCAATGATTGTCAGTATCTTATTTAGTTCCCGAGATAATTATAGTTATTACGCCATTAAGACGCGAAATTAAATAAACTTAGCTTCAGAAAACTACCGTACTTTTTCGCTAAGTTACATTTGATTCACGAATTCATATCAGATGACGAAGTTATTACTTGGAATGATACTCGCTGATTACTATGTTCCATTGAGAAAATATGTATTCTTAGTTTCTAGAATGTGAGACACAGCTGTAAGAGGGACAGTGCATCGTCTATTACTGCAATTGCATGTTTATTAATTGGTGTTGTTTCTCAGTGTTGTTTCCCGGCTTTTATTGAACTTTAAATACATATACTGGTATCCAATGGTAGCGCGGATTTCTCTCTTTACATAGACATCTTAACCATACTCATTATAAATAAAAGCTACAGTAATATATTGTAATTGATGAATTAAAGTCTGTGTGTGTGATTTATTCATCAATTAAATGTTGTTCAAAGGAGAAGCTACACCCAGTACATTTGAATCTCAGCAAGCTTTAACACGCTATGTGACAATTCTGTCTGCGTTTCCTTTGAAGCGTTTCACCAGTGTCTTTTTGTTACGCGTCGACGTAACGTCTAAGTAACAGCCATCAGAATTCTTAAGTACTTCGTACATATTTTTTAAATATTATTACTTTTTATATAATTTTACTTTTTCTTATAAGACTGCTTTACTGGTAAGCTATAAAATTCTCTCACTCGCCATTCTGTAGCGTTTAGAAGTACAAGTCGCTCATCATATAAGTGAATACCAATGGGGCTTCATAAAAAGTCGCTCAACAGCCGAACAGATCAACAACCTCAAAACAATAACAACATGTTATACTCTAAGGTCGAAACGCTACGTCTCAATGTGGCGTTCAAGATGGCATACGGCTCCATAGACCTGGAGGTGCTGCTGAACATCCTAAATGAGTTCGGAGTTGACCTTAAACTGCAGGCATGAATTAGAGCTACCCTAAAGGATACAAAATCAAAACTAAAATTCCTCGGGTGTCTGTCGGATTCCTTTGATGGCAAAACAGGGGTCAGGCACGGTGATGAATGACCTGTCTCCAATGCTTTTCAACTGCGTCCTTGAACAGATCATCAGAACCTAGCGTGAAAGAGTAATGGAAACCAACTATAGCCCGTTGCGAATTGGAACCAAATCGAAAGGGATCGGGCTAGACTGCTTGGCTTTTGGCGATGACATTGCTATTCTGTCAAACGACATGACACCGCTAATGTTCAAATCGAACTGTTAAAAGAAATCCCGAACAAACTGGTCTGCAAATAACATTTGAGAAAACAGAAGTCATGACTAACATTAAAGAAACCCCAGCAAAACTCCTTACGAAGTATGGGGTCATCGCCCAGGTAGACAAACTCAAGTACCTGGGTGAGACCATCATGAAAAATGGACTGGACTAGGAAGAGCTTAGGGAACGGATATGCAAACTAAAAACAGCTTACCAAACATCCCGTACAATCTACAACAAAAAATGCCTTTCCCAGAACACTGAGATACGTCACTACGAAACAGTTTTGAAGCCAATAGTTTTGTATGCAGCCGAAACCTTATCCCTAAACGCTGATAAAAGACTCGTATAAGAACTGAAGAAAAAAGAGCGCAAAATCATTAGGTGAATACTAGGATCCAAGTACAAGAATGGTAGCGATCAGAAAAGATCCAACAAGAAAGTCTACAGAAAAACAGAAAAAATTACAGACACAATCCGTGAAAGACGGGCACGATTTTATGGTCACCTCAAACGAGCGGACGGAAATAGGTTAATCAAAAATACGTTTCTCTTTTTTTATTCAAAACCAAAAACTACGATGCCACGGTTTAAAAACACCAAAGAAGATCTCCAGATGCTACATATAAAAGCTGAAGATGATTTTGACAGAGATCTTTTCCGAAAGAAGATAGTGACGAACGAAGTAACCCGAGACAAGCAACCAAAAAAGAAGACTCAGTGTCCTTTGGACAAAAGAGCGCAAGTGGGACCTCTCACAACGAATAAGGGAAATCTGGGCTCACAAAAAAAGCCGGGCTCAATTCTAAGTGCAACAAGACTTAACGTGGTCCTAGATGGCCCCAACAAATAAATAAATAAATGAAACATTTTTATTGTCCTATAACGTGAAAATCGCCAAGCCATTCTCACTTATTGTTCCATAGATCTTTGCGATAAATGTTATGAGATATATATATATATATATATATATATATATATATATATATATATATATATATATGTGTGTGTGTGTGTGTGTGTGTGTGTGTGTGTGTGTGTTTGTTCAGTTTGCCACGTTCCACACGTTCAACATCATAACATTTATCGCAAAGATCTATGGAACAAGTACCTCAATAATTAACCATTTCCAAGCTTCGCTATGTTAATATAATTCTTTCAGTGTGAAGCTTGATCTGTTTACAGATAACAATGTATGATGACCCTATTAAGTCATAAATAAATTCAGTTACCTATTTCGACTTCTTTTGGAATCAACCAATATTACTTTCTTTTTCTGGTGATAATGTTTTGGACCTTTTAGTATATATATATATAATTCAATATTTGCCAGTTTTCTTCTTTTTCTCTTAACCAGTATCCCTTCATTCTTTGTCCCTGTTTCTGTTTCGTTTGCTCTGTCCATATTTTCCCTATTTTCTTCCTTTTTTCAAATTCAACTTTCATGCTCATAGTTTTATTTCTGAATCTGTCTCTTTCATTTGTGATTATCCTACTGATTTCTGCTTATTTTAGATCTTCTTCTATTTTAAACCAGTCGTTGATTTTTTTATTGACCTGTTTACTATAGCAAAAATCCTCTTTGTAAGTCTGTTGATGTTCAATCTATGTATGTGTCTTTAGGATGTTAGTCGACGTACTCTTGTCATCCTTTAGTTAGTTTCTTCATCCACACATAATCTCGGTGTACCGCTCCAAAAATTATTTTTGAGGGTTTTACATGCCAGTATTTTTCTTTCTCTGTGATGCCTGATGCTTCAGTTGTGGTCGTTTCTGATGCATACGTCTTCTGGCAGCACACTTGTATTGTGGTGCCTGGGTTTGGCCTGTCTTGAAGTGTTTCGTTTATTGTAGTGCGTCCATGTTAGTTTGTACGCTTTCTGAAGTTCTTCTATTCGGTCTACGATGGATGCCTTGTTTACTCCTCCTGTTTGTATATATTGCCCTAGATATTTGAATTTTTCCACTCTGTTAACCTTCACGTATTACGTGTGCATGGCTTGTGCGTCGTTCTTTCTCTCCCTGTATTGCGTTTTCTCATACGATGTCTGCAGTCCTGTTTCGCCAGAGGCTTCATGTAAGTATTCCAGCGCTTCTTGTGCTTCTTGCCTACAGTTGCTGAGTATTGCGAGGTCATCCAATTGCCATGCATTTTGTGATCGTCTTGCCTACTTGTGTTCTATCTAACTGAACCTATTTCACTTTTTCTTCCCATTGTTTGATAATATTGTCCAGGACCATATTGCACAAGAGCAATGAGAGACTATCTCCTTGTCTGAACCCTGTACTTATTTCGAATGATTCCGAGATTTCTCCTATAAATTTTATTTTGAACGTGGTGTCTGGGAGTGTGTTGTATGAGTGCCCTAGTTTTTCTGCCTATTCCATATTCTTCCAGTCTGCCTGTCTATGGAGTCGTAGGCCTTTTTAAAGTCCACGAAGATGACTACAGCGTATTTGTCTGACAGGCATTCGGGAGTGTTCACGGGTTTCAAATCTGTTCAGTACAAGATCTTCCTTTCCTGAAGACTCCTTGTATAAGATTGTGATTCTAGTCGGTTGAGTAACGCCTTGCAGAGAATTTTCTAGGGGCCGATAATAATGAAATACCGCTGTAATACTTGGGTCTGTCTCGTGTGTCTTTTAGTGGAGTGAGTGAATCAACGGACTTTTCCATTTTTGTGGAATTTGTCTGTAATCCATATTTCTGGAGGAATTTTATGAATTATCTTTGTGACATTAGTTTACAGATATCGTAGATAATGCCATCACCTCCTGGGATCTGTTTTTTAGCTGTTTTATAACCTCTTCTGCCTCTATGATTGTAGGTGTTTTTTAGGCTGGATCTGGTACTGTTTTCGTGATGTGTAATTTTTCTTTAGGTTTCTCGCAGTATTAAGAATTTTGCAGTTTTCTTCAGTATTTGTTTCTAGATATAAGTCAGTTACTTTGAAGAAGGTATAACCTGAATGATATATAGAAATTTCTCATATTATTTCTCTTGAAGTGTTCTTCGGTTTCATTTAGTGTACTTTTGCCATATGGTTTTTTCATTTCTTTAATAACTGTCGAGGATTGTTTCTTCACTTTGTGGATATTCTACCATGTTTCCATTGCTCTGTATATATGAAAAATATTTATAATCTACTACATATTATCAATTTAAAGGATTTTTCCGTAAATGACTAATTACACCCATTCAAGTAGTCCTCAATGGTGCAGAAGGAATTGTTAAAGAGCATCATCTTTAATCTACATTTGAAAACATTTATGCTGTCTGTCAAACACTTTATTTCTCATCCCTTTTGGTCCCCAAGTTAGATTTAATGAAGAGAAATGCAGATCTTTTTAGTGTTGTGAATGTCTCTGTTACTCTTAAACTCAGGTGGCTCGTTGATAACAAATACATTTACTTTGAGGCTGTGGTTAATTCTCCCAACTGCTTAAATAGATGCCTGCTACAAGTACACGTGTAAACCCACACTCAATTCTAATTACTTTCTTTTGTGCAACGAATACTGTTTCCCTAAGTGAGGAGTTACCTCAGCATATTATTCCATACCACATCAATCAGCGAAAATAAGCAGAATATGTTAACTTGCAGACTTCCACAGCCACAAAGGGGCCACTTATTCCTATGACAATAGCAACCCAACCTAAAAGTTTTAGCAAGTCTATTATAAGTTTTTTTCACTTTTGGTTTTCACAAAATGCGCACAAAGCAGCTTGGAACTCTGTCTGTTATTTCTTGATGGTACATTATTCTAAGCAAAATCAACCAAGGAAAATTAGGGGAAGATAAACACGTAGCCGCAAATTTTTGTACAGTGGTAAGAGGAAGTGTCATGAACAACTTACTAAAAATACTGACAGAGAACGTGTGAGCTTGGGAGTGGAGGAGGGGCTTTAAAGGTTACTTTTTCATGTTTCTCTTGAATAACTCGAAAACCGTAGAGTGTGGTAAAAAAAATCCTTATTACAAAATTAAACTACATTAAGTTTCCTACAAAATGGTCCTGTCCGCTTCCTATACTAGAGCTAATATTTCTGCGTTGGAGGGGATGGAAAAATCGCAGATTATTAAAAATTGTATTTTAATGGCATAAAATTAATTATTATTGTTGCGAGAAATGGGCTAAGAACAAATATTAAAAATGTGCACCACAACTGACCGTCGCAGAGCCGTATTGAGGGATAAACTGTGTTGTGTTTGTGAAACAGGGTCGAAAGGGGGAGGTGCGTGAAGATTTGAAAGAAAGGTGAGTGAAGGTAGGGTCGATCCTTCACAGGTCTACAAACTGAAGGACGAGCGGGTGATTTCCCGTTTCTCTACAGCAGTACGTCATAGAAAGCGGCTATAGGGTTCACAAAGTTATACTGAGCCTTGCGGAGTTCGCCTTATGAATCACTGGCGATACAGTGAGCAGACATGTCTGGGGGTGTTTATTTCCCACAAGGTACACTAACATTTCGTGTAATACAAGTATGATTTACTAACAATACTTAAGCAAGAAACCTCTGTGGACAGAATCTACGCAAGTCTCTGTATGCTGTTCTACATCGCTAGTGGAAATTGATTCTTAGACATCCTGTACACTAGCTGTGGCATTCTTTGAGGATGGCAACAACCCCGCCCAATCGCTGCTCACTTTGCAGTGTACAGACATACTATACCTCCGCAGCATTTCCCGCCCAGTTCTCTCATGTGAGTAGACAAAATAACGTCACTGAGCTCGTGTTGAGTTATTATGCCACTCACAGCTGCGAAAATTGTTACTGTCTGACAGTTCAAACGACCCTTGCGCCCCTAGTGGCGAGTAAACAGACGTAGGATTAACGCTTGTTTGTAATTATTTTTCTGTTTAATTAACAAAATAGTTATTATATCTTTACATCCCAAGCATTAGTAAATTACAGAGAGACATGAATGATCGCGAAGCATATGTAAAACCGACTTGTATCTCTGAAATCAAGAGAACATAAACACATATTTCATGCACGAGACGCATATATCTCTGTTGTTGTCCGTTCTTATTAATTTATGACAGACACTTTCCTCGACAAGAAGAATCTTTTATGGTGTCTAATGATTCACCCTACACCCATGAACCATGGACCTTGGCGTTGATGGGGAGGCTTGCGTGCCTCAGCGATACAGATGGCCGTACCGTAGGTGCAACCACAACGAAGGGGTATCTGTTGAGAGGCCAGACAAACGTGTGGTTCCTGAAGGGGGGCAGCAGCCTTTTCAGTAGTTGCAGGGGCAACAGTCTGGATGATTAACTGATCTGGCCTTGCAACACTGACCAAAACGGCATTGCTGTGCTGGTACTGCGACGGCTGAAAGCAAGGGGAAACTACAGCCGTAATTTTTCCCCAGGGCATGCAGCTTTACTGTATGGTTAAATGCTGATGGCGTCCTCTTGGGTAAAATATTCCGGAGGTAAAATAGTCCCCCATTCCGATCTCCGGGAGGGGACTACTCAAGAGGACGTCGTTATCGGGAGAAATACAACTGGCGTTCTACGGATCGGAGCATGGAATGTCAGATCCCTCAATCGGGCAGGTAGGTTAGATAATTTAAAAAGGGAAATGGATAGTTGAAGTTAGATATAGTGGGAATTAGTGAAGTTCGGTGGCAGGAGGAACAAGACTTTTGGTCAGGTGAATACAGGGTTATAAATACAAAATCAAATAGGGGTAATGCAGGAGTAGGTTTAATAATGAATACAAAAATAGGAGTGCGGCTAAGCTACTACCAACAGCATAGTGAACGCATTATTGTGGCCAAGATAGGCACGAAGCCCATACCTACTACAGTAGTACAAGTTTATATGCCAACTTGCTCTGCAGATGATGAAGAAATTGATGAAATGTGTGATGAGATAAAAGAAATTATTCAGGTAGTGAAGGGAGACGAAAATTTAATAGTCATGGTTGACTGTAATTCGAGAGTCGGAAAAGTGAGAGAAGGAAACATAGTGGGGGAATATGGATTGGGGGAGAGAAATGAAAGAGGAAGCCGTCTGGTAGAATTTTACACAGAACATAACTTAATCATAGCTAACACTTGGTTCAAGAATCATAAAAGAAGGTTGTATACATGAAAGAATCCTGGAGATACTAGAAGGTATCAGATAGATTATATAATGGTAAGACAGAGATTTAGAAACCAGGTTTTAAATTGTAAGACATTTCCAGGGGCAGATGTGGACTCTGACCACAATCTATTCGTTATGAACTGTAGATTAAAACTGAAGAAACTGCAAAAAGGTGGAAATTTAAGGAGATGGGACCTGGATAAACTGTCTGAACCCTGTACTTATTTCGAATGATTCCGAGATTTCTCCTATAAATTTTATTTTGAACGTGGTGTCTGGGAGTGTGTTGTATGAGTGCCCTAGTTTTTCTGCCTATTCCATATTCTTCCAGTCTGCCTGTCTATGGAGTCGTAGGCCTTTTTAAAGTCCACGAAGATGACTACAGCGTATTTGTCTGACAGGCATTCGGGAGTGTTCACGGGTTTCAAATCTGTTCAGTACAAGATCTTCCTTTCCTGAAGACTCCTTGTATAAGATTGTGATTCTAGTCGGTTGAGTAACGCCTTGCAGAGAATTTTCTAGGGGCCGATAATAATGAAATACCGCTGTAATACTTGGGTCTGTCTCGTGTGTCTTTTAGTGGAGTGAGTGAATCAACGGACTTTTCCATTTTTGTGGAATTTGTCTGTAATCCATATTTCTGGAGGAATTTTATGAATTATCTTTGTGACATTAGTTTACAGATATCGTAGATAATGCCATCACCTCCTGGGATCTGTTTTTTAGCTGTTTTATAACCTCTTCTGCCTCTATGATTGTAGGTGTTTTTTAGGCTGGATCTGGTACTGTTTTCGTGATGTGTAATTTTTCTTTAGGTTTCTCGCAGTATTAAGAATTTTGCAGTTTTCTTCAGTATTTGTTTCTAGATATAAGTCAGTTACTTTGAAGAAGGTATAACCTGAATGATATATAGAAATTTCTCATATTATTTCTCTTGAAGTGTTCTTCGGTTTCATTTAGTGTACTTTTGCCATATGGTTTTTTCATTTCTTTAATAACTGTCGAGGATTGTTTCTTCACTTTGTGGATATTCTACCATGTTTCCATTGCTCTGTATATATGAAAAATATTTATAATCTACTACATATTATCAATTTAAAGGATTTTTCCGTAAATGACTAATTACACCCATTCAAGTAGTCCTCAATGGTGCAGAAGGAATTGTTAAAGAGCATCATCTTTAATCTACATTTGAAAACATTTATGCTGTCTGTCAAACACTTTATTTCTCATCCCTTTTGGTCCCCAAGTTAGATTTAATGAAGAGAAATGCAGATCTTTTTAGTGTTGTGAATGTCTCTGTTACTCTTAAACTCAGGTGGCTCGTTGATAACAAATACATTTACTTTGAGGCTGTGGTTAATTCTCCCAACTGCTTAAATAGATGCCTGCTACAAGTACACGTGTAAACCCACACTCAATTCTAATTACTTTCTTTTGTGCAACGAATACTGTTTCCCTAAGTGAGGAGTTACCTCAGCATATTATTCCATACCACATCAATCAGCGAAAATAAGCAGAATATGTTAACTTGCAGACTTCCACAGCCACAAAGGGGCCACTTATTCCTATGACAATAGCAACCCAACCTAAAAGTTTTAGCAAGTCTATTATAAGTTTTTTTCACTTTTGGTTTTCACAAAATGCGCACAAAGCAGCTTGGAACTCTGTCTGTTATTTCTTGATGGTACATTATTCTAAGCAAAATCAACCAAGGAAAATTAGGGGAAGATAAACACGTAGCCGCAAATTTTTGTACAGTGGTAAGAGGAAGTGTCATGAACAACTTACTAAAAATACTGACAGAGAACGTGTGAGCTTGGGAGTGGAGGAGGGGCTTTAAAGGTTACTTTTTCATGTTTCTCTTGAATAACTCGAAAACCGTAGAGTGTGGTAAAAAAAAATCCTTATTACAAAATTAAACTACATTAAGTTTCCTACAAAATGGTCCTGTCCGCTTCCTATACTAGAGCTAATATTTCTGCGTTGGAGGGGATGGAAAAATCGCAGATTATTAAAAATTGTATTTTAATGGCATAAAATTAATTATTATTGTTGCGAGAAATGGGCTAAGAACAAATATTAAAAATGTGCACCACAACTGACCGTCGCAGAGCCGTATTGAGGGATAAACTGTGTTGTGTTTGTGAAACAGGGTCGAAAGGGGGAGGTGCGTGAAGATTTGAAAGAAAGGTGAGTGAAGGTAGGGTCGATCCTTCACAGGTCTACAAACTGAAGGACGAGCGGGTGATTTCCCGTTTCTCTACAGCAGTACGTCATAGAAAGCGGCTATAGGGTTCACAAAGTTATACTGAGCCTTGCGGAGTTCGCCTTATGAATCACTGGCGATACAGTGAGCAGACATGTCTGGGGGTGTTTATTTCCCACAAGGTACACTAACATTTCGTGTAATACAAGTATGATTTACTAACAATACTTAAGCAAGAAACCTCTGTGGACAGAATCTACGCAAGTCTCTGTATGCTGTTCTACATCGCTAGTGGAAATTGATTCTTAGACATCCTGTACACTAGCTGTGGCATTCTTTGAGGATGGCAACAACCCCGCCCAATCGCTGCTCACTTTGCAGTGTACAGACATACTATACCTCCGCAGCATTTCCCGCCCAGTTCTCTCATGTGAGTAGACAAAATAACGTCACTGAGCTCGTGTTGAGTTATTATGCCACTCACAGCTGCGAAAATTGTTACTGTCTGACAGTTCAAACGACCCTTGCGCCCCTAGTGGCGAGTAAACAGACGTAGGATTAACGCTTGTTTGTAATTATTTTTCTGTTTAATTAACAAAATAGTTATTATATCTTTACATCCCAAGCATTAGTAAATTACAGAGAGACATGAATGATCGCGAAGCATATGTAAAACCGACTTGTATCTCTGAAATCAAGAGAACATAAACACATATTTCATGCACGAGACGCATATATCTCTGTTGTTGTCCGTTCTTATTAATTTATGACAGACACTTTCCTCGACAAGAAGAATCTTTTATGGTGTCTAATGATTCACCCTACACCCATGAACCATGGACCTTGGCGTTGATGGGGAGGCTTGCGTGCCTCAGCGATACAGATGGCCGTACCGTAGGTGCAACCACAACGAAGGGGTATCTGTTGAGAGGCCAGACAAACGTGTGGTTCCTGAAGGGGGGCAGCAGCCTTTTCAGTAGTTGCAGGGGCAACAGTCTGGATGATTAACTGATCTGGCCTTGCAACACTGACCAAAACGGCATTGCTGTGCTGGTACTGCGACGGCTGAAAGCAAGGGGAAACTACAGCCGTAATTTTTCCCCAGGGCATGCAGCTTTACTGTATGGTTAAATGCTGATGGCGTCCTCTTGGGTAAAATATTCCGGAGGTAAAATAGTCCCCCATTCCGATCTCCGGGAGGGGACTACTCAAGAGGACGTCGTTATCGGGAGAAATACAACTGGCGTTCTACGGATCGGAGCATGGAATGTCAGATCCCTCAATCGGGCAGGTAGGTTAGATAATTTAAAAAGGGAAATGGTTAGTTGAAGTTAGATATAGTGGGAATTAGTGAAGTTCGGTGGCAGGAGGAACAAGACTTTTGGTCAGGTGAATACAGGGTTATAAATACAAAATCAAATAGGGGTAATGCAGGAGTAGGTTTAATAATGAATACAAAAATAGGAGTGCGGCTAAGCTACTACCAACAGCATAGTGAACGCATTATTGTGGCCAAGATAGGCACGAAGCCCATACCTACTACAGTAGTACAAGTTTATATGCCAACTTGCTCTGCAGATGATGAAGAAATTGATGAAATGTGTGATGAGATAAAAGAAATTATTCAGGTAGTGAAGGGAGACGAAAATTTAATAGTCATGGTTGACTGTAATTCGAGAGTCGGAAAAGTGAGAGAAGGAAACATAGTGGGGGAATATGGATTGGGGGAGAGAAATGAAAGAGGAAGCCGTCTGGTAGAATTTTACACAGAACATAACTTAATCATAGCTAACACTTGGTTCAAGAATCATAAAAGAAGGTTGTATACATGAAAGAATCCTGGAGATACTAGAAGGTATCAGATAGATTATATAATGGTAAGACAGAGATTTAGGAACCAGGTTTTAAATTGTAAGACATTTCCAGGGGCAGATGTGGACTCTGACCACAATCTATTCGTTATGAACTGTAGATTAAAACTGAAGAAACTGCAAAAAGGTGGAAATTTAAGGAGATGGGACCTGGATAAACTGACTAAACCAGAGGTTGTACAGAGTTTCATGGAGAGCATAAGGGAACAATTGACAGGAATGGGGGAAAGAAATGCAGTAGAAGAAGAATGGGTAGCTCTGAGGGATGAAATAGTGAAGGCAGCAGAGAATCAAGTAGGTAAAAAGACGAGGGCTAGTAGAAATTCTTGGGTAACAGAAGAAATATTGAATTTAATTGATGAAAGGAGAATATATGAGAAACGCAGTAAAAGAAGCAAGCAAAAGGGAATACAAACGTCTCAAATATGAGATCGACAGGAAGTGCAAAATGGCTAAGCAGGGATGGCTAGAGCACAAATGTAAGGATGTAGAGGCTTATCTCACTAGGGGTAAGATAGATACTGCCTACAGGAAAATTAAAAAGATCTTTGGAGAAAAGAGAACCACTTTTATGAATATCAAGAGATCAGATGGAAACCCAGTTCTAAGCAAAGAAGGGAAAGCAGAAAGGTGGAAGGAGTATATAGAGGGTCTATACAAGGGCGATGCACTTGAGGACAATATTATGGAATTGGAAGAGGATGTAGATGAAGATGAAATGGGAGATATGATACTGCGTAAAGAGTTTGACAGAGCTCTGAAAGACCTGAGTCGAAACAAGGCCCCGGGAGTAGACAACATTCCATTGGAACTACTGACGGCCTTGGGAGAGCCAGTCCTGACAAAACTCTACCATCTGGTGAGCAAGATGTATGAGACAGGCGAAATACCCTCAGACTTCAAGAAGAATATAATAATTCCAATCCCAAAGAAAGCAGGTGTTGACAGATGTGAAAATTACCGAAGTTATTAGTTTAATAAGTCACGGCTGCAAAATACTAACGCGAATTCTTTACAGACGAATGGAAAAACTGGTAGAAGCCGACCTCGGCGAAGATAAGTTTGGATTCCGCAGACTTATCTTAGAAAATAGATTTAGGAAAGGCAAACCTACATTTCTAGCATTTGTAGACTTAGAGAAAGCTTTTGACGGTGTTGACTGGAATACTCTCTTTCAAATTCTGAAGGTAGCAGGGGTAAAATACAGGGAGCGAAAGGCTATTTACAATTTGTACAGAAACCCGATGGCAGTTATAAGAGTCGAGGGACATGAAAGGGAAGCAGTGGTTGGGAAGGGAGTGAGACAGGGTTGTAGCCTGTCCCCGATGTTATTCAATCTGTATATTGAGCAAGCAGTAAAGGAAACAAAAGAAAAATTCGGAGTAGATATTAAAGTCCATGGAGAAGAAATAAAAACATTGAGGTTCGCCGATGACATTGTAATTCTGTCAGAGACAGCAAAGGACTTGGAAGAGCAGTTGAACGGAATGGACAGTGTCTTGAAAGGAGGATATAAGATGAACATCAACAAAAGCAAAATGAGGATAATGGAATGTAGTCCAATTAAGTCGGGTGCTGCTGAGGGAATTAGATTAGGAAATGAGACACTTAAAGTAGTAAAGGAGTTTTGCTATTTGGGGAGCAAAATAAATGATGATGGCCGAAGTACAGAGGATATAAAATGTAGACTGGCAATGGTAAGGACAGCGTTTCTGAAGAAGAGAAATTTGTTAACATCGAGTATAGATTTAAGTGTCAGGAAGTCGTTTCTGAAAGTATTTGTATGGAGTCATGTATGGAAGTGAAACATGGACGATAAATAGTTTGGACTAGAAGAGAATAGAAGCTTTCGATATGTGATGCTACAGAATAATGCTGAAGAATAGATGGGTAGATCACATAGATGGGTAGATCATAATGAGGAGGTATTGAATAGAATTGGGGAGAAGAGGAGTTTGTGGCACAACTTGACAAGAAGAAGGGACCGGTTGGTAGGACATGTTCTGAGGCATCAAGGGGTCACAAATTTAGCATTGGAGGGCACCGTGGAGGGTAAAAATCGTAGAGGGAGACCAAGAGATGAATACACTAAGCAGATTCAGGTTGCAGTAAGTACTGGGAGATGAAGAAGCTTGCACAGGATAGAGTGGCATGGAGAGCTGCATCAAACCAGTCTCAGGATTAAACAATGATTCACACCTTCTTAAACGTCACTCGACTTTCCATTGCAGGAATATTTTTGTAAACGTAACTACTTTAGCGAATGTGTTAAAGATTCTTACCGTTTGTGACTTACATGTAGCAACAATAGTGGAATTGGTTTCTCCCGTGTTGGCAAACAGATTTATTGCGTTTGACGTTTTATTATATCGTTTGATTTTACCTTTAGCTACAGTTGTGGCTTATATGGTACGTGAGATAATGTAGGTACTGCATTCCATGTAAGTTTTACTACATTCCTCATTCACTCATTTAGATGGAAGTGTAGTGGAGAAAACTTCACGTTACTGAGCAGATATACGCCTTCTTTCTGGAAGACGTTAGGCCTTCTGCTGCCTACTAGCCATCTTTTCATGTTACAAGGAAACTAAATTCTTCTGCGCGTAGGTTTTAAGAGAGTCCTAAATAAACTGTTTTGCAGTGTATAGCTTCATAGCTCCCGCGGTCCTTGGGAAACTAAAGAAAGGCAAGTGTAGTGTCATTTTTAGTTAGGGCCACAAGTTTCTTGTGGTCTTATTAGAGATATTATCCACCGTAAACGAACTTTTACTTCCTGGAGTCATGTATATCTTCCCTACTTACGATGAGGATTTGAGATTAAATTTTATCTAACTAAATGTCCTTTGCATTGCTATTTCAGCCTACTGTATTGTTGTCTTTTCCGAACAATTTGCATTAATTTTCTCATCTGTTAAATAAAAGTAATTGAAACTATCTGATACACATAAACTGTCTTTTACAGTGCTCTCATCCTCTTTACGCAAGTAATACCATCTTGTATGGCTTTCTTCGTTCTCTCTCTGTTAACATTTTTCCATATTGATTTCGTTTTATGGTCTGGTCTCTTAATTTCAGAAAAGTGCGTACTCCTGTAGTTTTCTGCAACTTTTCTTAATATGGAACAGTGCTGTTTATAATATGTAAGTTGTAAGTAGGCTATGTAAGTAGGCTGTTTAGGTTCTTATATTGGTAACGCCGCCGCCACGTAGCGCTCTCTGTATGAAAATCACTGGCTGTGCTGTGTGCAGTCTGTGGCTAGTTTGCATTGTTGTCTGCCATTGTAGTGTTGGGCAGCTGGACGTGAACAGCGCGTAGCGTTGCGCAGTTGGAGGTGAGCCGCCAGCAGTGGTGGATGTGGGGAGAGAGATGGCGGAGTTTTGAAATTTGTAAGACTGGACGTCAATTATGACTATTAAGGTAAATACATTGTTTGTTCTCTATTAAAATCTTTCATTTGCTAACTATGCCTATCAGTAGTTAGTGCCTTCAGTAGTTTGAATCTTTTATTTAGCTGGCAGTAGTGGCGCTAGCTGTATTGCAGTAGTTCGAGTAATGAAGATTTCTGTGAGGTAAGTGATATGGGAAAGGTATAGGTTAATGTTAGCCAGGGCCATTCTTTTGTAGGGATTTTTGATAGTCAGATTGCGTTGCGCTAAAAATATTGTGTGTCAGTTTAAGCACAGTCATGTATAATTTTTCAAAGGGGACGTTTCAAAGTATCTGTGAAATATTATTTGTCATAGTTTCACAATAGAAACAACAAATTTTATAATACTACAGTGGTTGTTAACAGTGAAAGAACAATTTTTTGTAATGAACGAAATCAGTGTGTATTTCTCTGTCGCGACGTAATTTTGTACGTTTCAAAATGTTTTCTGATACAACGTTTTGTCCTTAGTAATTCTTTCTTTCCGCTAAAAGGCCTTCTTCATTGTTGGATACAAACACTGGTCTGGCTGTTATGGACTTGTAATGGTGCTCCGAGTGTTCTTAAGTCTCAGTTGCCCAAAATGTGCTATAGCAGCTCCACAGAGACGGAGTAGTCGGAAATTTACAAAAGGCCTCAAAAAATCAGATTTACTCATCTTTACAAACATCGTACGAGAACTTTACTTTTATTCGAATTCCTGTTACATCATTAACTTCTAGTCAGTATGGCTTGTCGGTATGTTAATAGTTGCTGACATAACAAAAAGAAATAAAATAGAAAATACGCTTGGTGCAGATAAAAGCACATCGGCCCATATGAAATAATTTTCTCCAAGTTAACTTTCCTCTTTTGAGATATCAGGTCCCTGTCAAGAGACGAGAAATTGCGCCACTCGTGTAATCCGATACACACCGTATAATCTGCAGTCCATCACTGTCACAAAAATCACCGCGGTACCTATCATTGATAATCGGTATTTAAACTCTTAGTGAAAGCTTCCAGTTATGACGCAAGTATGCTTGTGCGTCAGCGCTGCATCAAGTACCATGAGAATTACATAAAAATATACCTTACGTAAATGGACAAGTGCTCCTACTTCTTTCGGTTCCAGAAAAATGCTTTACGAGCAACATCATAAAGTACCAATCATTTGAGTTCGTCTTGTGTTCGGTCGTGATTACGTTCCTGATTCTTCAAATTTCCCGTAAACTGCTATCAATAGACTAAAGGATCTCTAATTAATTTCAGTTTACAAGTACGTGCTGAAAAGTAACGTCTCCGAAATTTTTATGTGATAATTCTTAGAGCTTTTTAAATAACATCAGCTTTATTTTCATTCTACATCTTTATCCTTCATGTCTGCATATTTATTTTTCAACACAGTCACCCTGGCGACGAACGCATTTCTCCCAACGAGAAACCAGTTTGTTGATATTGTCAGTGTAGAATGTTTGACTTTGTTGACGGAGCCAGAACTTCACCTCTGCTTGAACCGCTTCATCATTATCAAACGTGCAGTTCTCTAAGGTGGCCTTTAAATTCTGGAAACATATGAAAATAGGATGTCACCAGGTCGGGGCTGTATGCAGGTTGGTCGATGCCAGTGAACCCAAGGCGTCGGGCTGTTTCAAATGTCGCAGCGATCGTGTGTGTGTCGGCGAACTCTTCGAATTCGAAACTGGATTACAGCACACTGTTTCTCACGTACTGACATACATTACACGCTTTCATGTTATGCTCTACAGTTCGGAACCCTCTAACGGCGAGGGGTTGCAACTTGCGTCAACAATGCGGGAAAGTCGATCGAGTAATATGCATGACGTGTAATACCTCAACCGATATTGAGGAAAGAATAAAAATATCGAAGGCATTACTTTTCAGCACGCCGTCGAGTGTTCAAAAAGTCTCTCCGCAGTGCCGTATGATTGTTAGCCGCGCGTGCCGTATGCCGCAGTTAATACACCAGAATGAAACTCAGTGAAATACTAGTTATTAATTTATTGAATATTCATTTTTACTTACAAATTTTCACATTAAATGTTGAAAGTGTCCCCTTGTTGTTGAATACACAATTCAATTCGTCTAATCATTTTTCCAAAGACAAGACGTAACATTTCTTATGTAACAGAAGTAGTGAAAGTGACCATTGCACTTTTCAATTCATCGATGGATTTTGGCCGGTATTTATAGACAGTTGCTTCCGCTGCACCCTAGAATAAAAAGTCAGGTAGTGTTAGGTCAGGCGGTCGTGGAGGCCCAAGTCCCTGTGACCAGTATTAACTCGGAGAAACACAGACGATTGAAAATTTGACATGTGCTGAACAATGAAGTTTGTTTCCACAGCGGAATATCTATTTTATGCAACGAAAGGCCATTACAGCTGCAGAGTTTGGGAAGAATAGAATTTAGCTGTTCTGCCCCGGACACGGAAAGTAAGTAAGGTAGGACAAATGAATTAACGCGCTGATTCGCACGGTGTCAAATGTTCAGACAAATATAATTTCACTCCTCCACGTCTCTGAAAGCATTCCCATGTCAGATATCTCTGTGAACTTTCATCTAATCTCTTTCACGGCAGTCAACACAGAATAATATAGTCTATCTCTCTCTCTCTCTCTCTCTCTCTCTCTCTCTCTCTCTCTCTCCCTTCTACCTCTGTAAAATACACTCCTGGAAATGGAAAAAGGAACACATTGACACCGGTGTGTCAGACCCACCATACTTGCTCCTGACACTGCGAGAGGGCTGTACAAGCAATGATCACACGCACGGCACAGCGGACACACCAGGAACCGAGGTGTTGGCCGTCGAATGGCGCTAGCTGCGCAGCATTTGTGCACCGCCGCCGTCAGTGTCAGCCAGTTTGCCGTGGCATACGGAGCTCCATCGCAGTCTTTAACACTGGTAGCATGCCGCGACAGCGTGGACATGAACCGTATGTGCAGTTGACGGACTTTGAGCGAGGGTGTATAGTGGGCATGCGGGAGGCCGGGTGGACGTACCGCCGAATTGCTCAACACGTGGGGCGTGAGGTCTCCACAGTACATCGATGTTGTCGCCAGTGGTCGGCGGAAGGTGCACGTGCCCGTCGACCTGGGACCGGACCGCAGCGACGCACGGATGCACGCCAAGACCGTAGGATCCTACGCAGTGCCGTAGTGGACCGCACCGCCACTTCCCAGCAAATTAGGGACACTGTTGCTCCTGGGGTATCGGCGAGGACCATTCGCAACCGTCTCCATGAAGCTGGGCTACGGTCCCGCACACCGTTAGGCCGTCTTCCGCTCACGCCCCAACATCGTGCAGCCCGCCTCCAGTGGTCTCGCGACAGGCGTGAATGGAGGGACGAATGGAGACGTGTCGTCTTCAGCGATGAGAGTCGCTTCTCCCTTGGTGCCAATGATGGTCGTATGTGTGTTTGGCGCCGTGCAGGCGAGCGCCACAATCAGGACTGCATACGACCGAGGCACACAGGGCCAACACCCGGCATCATGGTGTGGGGAGCGATCTCCTACACTGGCCATACACCACTGGTGATCGTCGAGGGGACACTGAATAGTGCACGGTACATCCAAACCGTCATCGAACCCATCGTTCTACCATTCCTAGACCGGCATGGGAACTTGCTGTTCCAACAGGACAATGCACGTCCGCATGTATCCCGTGCCACCCAACGTGCTCTAGAAGGTGTAAGTCAACTACCCTGGCCAGCAAGATCTCCGGATCTGTCCCCCATTGAGCATGTTTGGGACTGGATGAAGCGTCGTCTCACGCGGTCTGCACGTCCAGCACGAACGCTGGTCCAACTGAGGCGCCAGGTGGAAATGGCATGGCAAGCCGTTCCACAGGACTACATCCAGCATCTCTACGATCGTCTCCATGGGAGAATAGCAGCCTGCATTGCTGCGAAAGGTGGATATACACTGTACTAGTGCCGACATTGTGCATGCTCTGTTGCCTGTGTCTATGTGCCTGTGGTTCTGTCAGTGTGATCATGTGATGTATCTGGCCCCAGGAATGTGTCAATAAAGTTTCCCCTTCCTGGGACAATGAATTCACGGTGTTCTTATTTCAATTTCCAGGAGTGTAAATATGGTCTCTCTCTCTCTCTCTCTCTCTCTCTCTCTCTCTCTCTCTCTCTCTCTCTCCTTCTACCTCTGTAAAATGAATATGGCAGATGCGGAACGAAAAATTACATCTCATATTTCACAACTGCTATAAACGGTAGTATCTCGCTCTCCAAGTATTGCACAAATGCCTAGACATCCCCTCTCGACGATTTCAAATGCACAAGTTCCAAGTAACCATCACCATACTGTGTTCCCTTTTTTTTTTATACAACTATTTCTTTTTCTTGTTATGTGCACTAACATATATATGTCTTTGAAAGTCAAACACCCATAAGCAATCGTTGCAAGAATATCAGATGAAGTCTTTCGACGTATCTGTCTTGCACGGTAATGTAACAGCGAAACTTTATTCACATTGTCGGTTCCAACTTGCTAGTGTTATCAAATTTACTTCAGTATAACTGTTTAAGTGCATTTAACGTGACTTGTATTAATTAGAAATCTGCCCCATGCTGAACATTTAGTATAAACATTTTCCATGTTCAAAAGTTTTCCCTTGACGTCTTAAATCCATGTGTAAGATTTGGATACAGCTGTCCTGCAGACACTCTGAGGAAGAGAACCAATTGTACACTTGAAAAGTTTCCCCTCACTCCAGTGGAATAGTTTCTTTTCGCGACTGACTCATGTGCTGCATTTAAATCCTCCACAGAGGTTCACTGATAACTTTTTCTTTCAAACTACATCGAAGGGAATACGAAATACAACTTATTTTCACATCTTTACTCAAACAGACGTTACGCTTATCTAGGGCAACAAACTCTTAACGAAAGACTGCACCACTTACATGTGAAATCTTAAGTCACAATTTTATAAGGCTTGATATGATCAATTTGTGCGACCGCACTTTCGTAAACTTATGACTGTTTTCGATTGCTCATGCAATCATATTCAGATTATGACGTCTCGTTTTGTCTCGGCTCGATGGTGATGGTTGTCTCAGTCGAGATGACGTGGAATGGCGTCCGTCGATCACGACAACGCCAATCTCTAACTACAACAAAAACAAACTCATCGCGCGGTTTGGTTATTTTTCAGATACTGTCTCTCGAAACTGATATCAACGTCTCGATGGAGCAGCACGCCGGAGTGTGTGCGCCGCCCTGGCTTGAAATTTAAGTAACGGTGTTCGATGTCTATCGGTCTCCACCACTTATAAAAATAGCGATTGCACCACTCGATAACGCGATTACTCCCTTGATCTGAAATGATAACTAAAAGTCCTCTGGGTGTTCGCGACAGACTTTTCAGTTTACGCGAACTTGCTGACGATAGTTCGTATGCCCGGTTTCAGAATTGGTACTCAAACGTTGAAAATATAATGTCTTGAGCCACTAATCCATCATCCAAGCCGATGTCACATAATGATTTTTGCGAGGATATTGAGTTGTTAATTATTATTCCGTCGTCAAGGGGTCACTACGTCGCGGACTCAACAACTACATGACGTAATTCCAGAGATAAGATACCCTTGTGCAATCTTCAGAATACGTCGTATTTCGGTGTAAACTTATTACTGTTTATAGTTAAATTGTCACTAAATACTTTTTCACTTTTATATTATCCGAAGAATCAGTTAATTCCACAAATACACTTTAAATATCCATTAAATGATGTATGCGACACGAAGAATTAAAGTTGAATTAAAGTTTATTGTTCTTCGTAATTATTTGTACCTACACTGAGCACAAATACCGATTTTTCATTCATGGAATTGCGTCTGTTAGCATCAGCAATTCTGACTTTGACGATAGCTTCTGACAACACGGCGCAATTGTAAGTTCTTCGTGATTGCGTTTATCTGTTACCTTTTCAAGTCTAATAAGTGAGTTTAGTCGGCGATTAGTCTCTTTCTGTGTCCTTTGATGTTCGTGACTATTAAGTATGACGAATGCTAAGTCTCATCACAAATCAGCAATGACACGAGTCAGTTTTCTGTCAAATATATCAACTATCCCGTTATCTGTCTAAACGGTGAAGATGATTTTACTTCAGTCTGACTTATGACAAATACTTTCAACGTAAAACTTTTAAACTTCGCATCGGTTTTAAAACAATCTAGTAGCGCTTAAAATGAGTACTACTATTGCAAGAGTACAAGAGAGAAGTGAACATCTCCATCGCGGAGTTACATTGTAGTCACAGCGAACTTACAGTTCGATGCGGCTACAACTCTCTTGTAGAACAAATATTATCTTTGGTCAATTTATGGTCTGGGCTTTATCCTTCGTAAATAATAATTATTTGAATTCTTTCTTTAGAGTTTCTGTTTCGTATCATATGGTATGCTTTCATTCAGTCCTTTCTTTATGATAAGCATTAGTATTTACATAATATTCTTGTTAATCAAAGTGTCAAGAGTGTAAATTTTGTTGTCAGTAGCTGTCATCACCGTCAGGATGACTGACTTTTCTATTTCTTTTTGCAACAAAAGGGGTTCTGTAATTGGGGCGTTACAACATCTAAAGTAGGCAGAAAAAGCTTATTCGTAAGAAGTTCTACCTACTTTCGGTATGTATTGTATAAAAAGGAAAGAAAGTGTTCATTAACTCTTTGAGATCTGATTTTATTCTGAAATAAGGAACATTTTTTATGTGGTAAAGCTCTTTGATGATTTTTAATGATTTTAGATACAAGATTTATACAAAAATGTGTACCCGTTTTCAAAATATACTTTGTTCACTTGGTTTCATTTCATGGAGTAAAATAACCCATTAAGAAGTATCCTCTAGTGTTATACACATTAAAATGATCATTCATTAATTAACACGCGAAATAACAATATTCATTTATACAGTGGAACACAGCAGCGAACCACATCCGTGTATTCTGGTGGTCTGCGCACTGCTACGATGACTTGCACATATTTTCATAGTGACGCCCAACATTTGGCAGCACTTGCGCATGATGAATGTTAGAACATTGACAAATGTGTATCTCATGTTTCCATTGGGAAAAAATACTTCTGTTACAGCCAAGATTCAGTAAAGGTTAATGTACACAATTTGTAGCCAGAGGGTCTGAAAGCGTGCGACATAAACGAAAGTCGATAGGCGTCTTTCTGCATCCGAAGGATGATGTCTATTCGTATTCCACGCGAATCGCATAAAAGCGGCCACTAGAAGGACGCAAATTAGGTCTGTTTTAGATACACGCTGTAACGGTCGTGAGCATTAGTTACCTTTGAGACTGGATGTTGATGTTAGCCAAGAATGCCTGTAAGACGACAAAGATGCCATATTCAACAACTCATTGAATTTCAAGGAGGTCGTGTAATATTGCTACAGAAAGCTGGATGCTCCTTCTGCGACAGTGTAGAAAAGTTTGGCAGCAATGTAAGCACTGCACATGATTGTTGGCAGCGACGGTCTCGAGAATGTATGGTAGCAAGAAGTCAAGGCTGCGGTCTGCCACATGGCTCAACCGTGAGGGAAAACTATCGCGTAGGGCGTATTTTTCTGCGGAATCGTACTGCTTTATTTGAGCAGCATTTGGCACCACAGTGATACAACTAACTGTTACAAATCGGTTATTTTAAGGACATCTCCGAGCCAGATGCCTTGTAGTGTCCAGTCCACTGATCTTAAACTACCGCCATTTGCGACGGAATTGGTGTCAACGAGAGTTCGTTGGAGGGCAGAGCGGAGGTCTCTTCTGTTTTCTGATAAAAGCTGCTTCTGCCTCGTTGCCAGTGACGTCCGTGTGTTGGTTATAAGGGGGTCAGTTGAGGGCCTGCAGCCAACCTGCCTGTGTGCTAAACACGCTGGACCTGCATCTGGAGTTATGGTCTGGGTGAAATGTCATACGATAGCAGGAGCACTTTCGTTGTTACCTAATGCACCCTGATAGTCAATCTGTATGTAGATCTGGTGATTCGATCTGTTGTACTACCATCATGAACCGTATTCCAGGGGGTATTTTCTGACAGGATAACGCTCGCCCACACACCGCTGTTGTAATTCAACTGACCCTACAGTGTCGATACGTTACCCTGGCCTACTCATTCATCAGATCAACCTCCAATCGAGCACATTTGAGACATCGTCGAATGACCAGAATCATCCACAACCAGCATTAACCGTCCCTGTATTGACCGACCAAGGAATGGAACTCCATCTCACAAACTGACATTCATGCTCGTCTGTATGCTTTCATTCGACAGTCTGGCACTTAAGCCGTTAATTAATGTACCAGCATTTCACATTTGCTATGATCCCGCGCTTACGTTAACCTGCGATCTTGTAATATTAATCTCTTAAATACGTTACATAGGCAAATGTATTCCCGAAATTTCATTCCTCTGCATTAATTAGTTTTTGGTGTTCTGATTTTTTTTTTTTTTTTTTTTTTTTTTTTTTTTTTTTTTTTTTTTTTTGCGTCTGTGTGTGTGAGAAGGTAGAACACATATGCTAAATGAGCAGGCTGCCGTTAAATGGAATTGATAATGGGGTATGGGTGGATATCAGTAAATTACGAAGTTATGTAACAAATAAAATGCAAGATACAAAAGGACACAGACGAATTGTTGCACCCCCGACGAGTTCGTTGCAGCCAGCAGGAGTCGCATTCATCGCGCGCGCTCTAACTTCCTATTGTCTTCAGTCAATGCTGTGTTGTGGAAGAGCGCAGATCAGTCATAATCGAACGGTTTCGCTGTCTTCTTGGTTTCAGGTTACAAACTAACACTGCTAGTTTAGTCAGAATGAGTATTTTAACATTTTTGTGTGGTATGGTATTCTGACGTCGTGTGTTAAATTGTAGTGCATCATATACAGACACTAGAGGTAATCTGACGCTTAGTGCCTCGCGTTGCGTTTCCCGCTACAAAGCTCTTCTAGAGTACTCGTAGCACATAGTGATGGCCGAAAGCGACCAGATCCACGTGTCACAAGTATGTTCAAAGCGTACAAAGCCAGTGAACACGTATGCTCGGTGCTGCAGCACAGGAAATATCGGCATTGTGGAATTATATCATTCATTCACAGGATTTATTTCGACGATCCGATGAATAATACACTCTCTCTCAAACACTTCCATACACACACTCTCACACACACACACACACACACACACACACACATGCGCGCGCGCGCACGGTGAGGGGGAGAGAGAGACAGAGTTACAGGCAGGAGATTAGATAGACAGCGTAACATTGCTGGTTGCGGGAATGGGTCAGCAGCACCCTCTCATGGCGTTTGAATAATATGTAAATCACCCAGGTGATGCAGGGTAAACGAAGCGATCGCAAAAAAAATTACAACACATTTAATTCTGTTTCATCCCCTTTTTCGCCTGTTTATGTGTATTAAAACCATCATCAAATACAGAAAATCGTTTACTTTGGTTCAGGTATCTCATTAGCAAACTGGCAGTTCTACAAACATGTTGGAATCGAGGAATCACTGAAAACGAAATAAACATCTGTCTTGCTTAGTCTCCGCAGGAGAAGAATATTCACAGGACTTCACACTATCTGCTTCAAATATTAGGTAACAGATTTTCTTGTTTTCTATTTATAAAGATTTTAACGTCCTTCTTCAGTTCACGGAGTTCAGATTATTGGCTCTTGTGCGTCACACAACAAGCTAGAATTGATTTGTCACTCAGGCATTAAGAAGATCTTGGATACCATCCTAAAAGAAATGCTTGTATTTAATATGTGCTGTAGTCTCCACAGTTAGATATACTTGATTCAACGTAAACAGACCATAAATAAAATACATCCGTTTTACTTAATGAAACTCTCAGAGCTTTCCGAAATTGGGCAGTTAATTGACACTGAGAAAGACCTTCTTCCATTAGAAAGCAATACGGCCAATCTGTTCGTCTCATTATAGGCAACGCAGATTCCCCGAAACACAGTCCACGTTCCATAATTTTCGGGTTCGCTGAGAAGAAGACGGATATTGCCAGAATGAGATTTTCACTCTGCAGCGGAGTGTGCGCTGATATGAAACTTCCTGGCAGATTAAAACTGCCAGGAAGTTTCATATCAGCGCACACTCCGCTGCCGAGTGAAAATCTCATTCTGGAAACATCCCCCAGCCTGTGGCTAAGCCATGTCTCCGCAATATCCTTTCTTTCAGGAGTGCTAGTTCTGCAGGGTTCGCAGGAGAGCTTCTGTAAAGTTTGGAAGGTAGGAGACGAGGCACTGGCAGAAATAAATCTATGAGGACGGGGCGTGAGTCGT
Organism: Schistocerca cancellata; assembly: GCF_023864275.1. Classification (NCBI taxonomy): domain Eukaryota; kingdom Metazoa; phylum Arthropoda; class Insecta; order Orthoptera; family Acrididae; genus Schistocerca; species Schistocerca cancellata. Next base: position 452,000,176 of record NC_064628.1, on the reverse strand, counting down.
GCTTGGGTAGCTCAGTTGGTAGAGCACTTGCCCGCGAAAGGCATAGGTCCCGAGTTCGAGTCTCGGTCCGGCACACACTTTTAATCTGCCAGGAAGTTTCAAGACGGATATTCCTTGCTGGAACCTTCAACTATAGCGAATGCTTTGAGTACTATCTTTCTACTTCATTGCAAGAATAATGATATTACATACATTTTGCTCTACAAATAACTTGGTTGTGTGTACATATCAGTACTCATAAACAAAAATCGTGAAGCTGAATATACTGAGCATACTCTAGCATATTCCATAATATATGAGCACATATTTCGTAATACAGCCATACGTGCCTGAAAATTATTACCAAAAAGCAAACAAAAAAATTTGTTTTTATTTTAACTAAAGTTCAGTCTTGATCACAACACGTATGTCTCAATAACATAGGTGACCGGTTTCGGTTATATTTTTATAACCATCTTCAGACCCATGGATTCCTTGGAGGATGGTAGACGGAGCTCTCCTCAGCTGCTACCAAGTCAACTGATCAGTTGAATTCGTAGCAGCTGAGGAGAGCTCCGCCTACCATCCTCCAAGGAAGCCATGGATCTGAAGATGGTTATATAAATATAACCGAAACCGGTCACCTATGTTATTGAGACATAAGTGTTGTGATCAAGACTGAACTTTAGTTAAAATATAATACTCTATTGATCACTGTTTCCAAAAATGTTTACCAAAATTGTAAAAAAAATTGCATTGCTACGCGTCTTACGGAATCTTAAGAAAGAAAAAGGAAATATTCAAAATATCCAATACGAGCTGTGATGAGGGAACTTTTTCGTGTAACAAGTCACAGATGACAGTGCCGCTAAAGCAAAGTTATTAAACACGGTTTTCTGAAACTCCTTCACCAAAGAAGACGAAGTAAATATTCTTTAAATCCAATCAAGAACAACTGCCAAGATACACATAGAAGTAGATATCCTCTGTGTAGCAAAGTAGCTTATATCACTTAAAAAGTGCAAGGCCCCCGGTCCGGATTGTATACCAGTCAGGTTCCTTTCAGAGTATGCTGATAAAATAGCTCCATATTTAGCAATTATATACAGCCGCTCACTCACAGAAAGATGCGTACCTAAAGACTGGAAAATTGCTTAAGTCACACGAATACCCAAAAAGAGAAGTAGGAGTAATCCGTTGAACTACAGGCCCATATCACTAACGTTGATTGCAGTAGGGTTTTGGAACTTATACTGTGTTCGAACATTATGAATTACCTCGAAGAAAACGATTTACTGACACATAGTCAGCACCGATTCAGAAAATATCGTTCTTGTGAAACACAACTAGCTCTTTATACTTGTGAAGAAATTAATGCTATCGACAGGGGACGTCAAATTGATTTCATATTTTTAGGTTTCCAGAAGGCTTTTGGCACCGTTCCTCAGAAGCGTCTTCTAACCAAACTGCGTGCCTATGGAATATCGCCTCAGTTGTGCGACGGGATTCGTGATTCCCTGTCAGGAAGGTCACAGTTCGTAGTAATAGACGGATAGTCATCGAGTAAAACAGAAGTAATATCCGGCGTTCCCCAAGGAAGTGTTATAGGCCCTCTATTGTTCCTGATCTATATTAATGACATACGACACAATCTGAGTAGCCGTCTTAGATTGTTTGCAGATGATGCTGTCATTCACGTCTTGTAAAGTCATCGGATGACCAAAAGGAATTGCAGAATGACTTAGATAAGATATCTGTAAGGTGCGATTGACCCTGAAAAAAGAAAAAGTGTGAAGTTATTCACATTACTAAAAGAAATCAGTTAAATTTCGATTACACGATAAGTCACACAAATCTGAAGGCTGTAAATTCAACTAAATAGTTACGGAATACAATTACAAGTAACTAAACTGGAATGATCACATAGATAATGTTGTGCGTAAAGCAAACCAAAGACTGCGATTCATTGGCAGAACGCTTAGAAGGTGCAACAGGTCTACTAGAGAGACTGCTTACACCACGCTTGTCCGTCCTATTCTGGAGTACTGCTGTGCGGTGTGGGATCCGCTTCAGGTGAGACTGACAGATGAAATCGAAAAAGTTCAAAGAAGGGCGGCTGGTTTTGTAATATCGCGAAATAGGGGAGTTAGTGCTACAGACATGACACGTGAATTGGAGCGGCAATCATTAAAACAAAGGCGTTTTTCGTTGCAACGAGATCTTCTCATGAAATTTCAATCACCAGTTTTCTCCTCCAATTGCGAAAACATTTCGTTGGCACCCACTTACATAGGGAGAAATAATCATCACGATAAAATAAGAGAAATCAGGGCTCGCACAGAAAAATTTAAGTGCCCGTTCTTCGCGCGCGCCGTTCGAGAGTGAAACGGTAGAGAGATAGCTTGAAGGTGGTTCATTGAAACCTCTGCCAGGCAGTTCATTTGAATAGCAGAGTAATCACGTAGATGATATAGATGTAGAACAAGCAATAGTATAATACGCTAAGACAAGTCATTAAAAATTTAACGAATGTGTGAATCATAATCGGAAACGAGATCTCAGAGATACGGTAAACATCGGTAGACTGTAGCAGTACTTCGATTCAACAAAATCAGAATATTATACATGACTATTTACGTCTATAAGCTACCTTTTATTGTTATTCATTTACTCTTATTTATTTAGACCGATATGATTGGGGCCATCACGCGTCCTCTTACACCAGATCAGGGTTTCACACATAATGTCCTTTTTTACATCATAGTTACCTAAGAAACAACAATTTTTGTATGACAAATAGTATTAAAATGATCTGAGTGTCTGAAGTGGCAGTGTAAGTAAATTATACTACGAACTAACAGAGTAATTACTGGTAGTACTTGTACTATTGTAGCTGTTGCCTCTAATGGTGTTAATAATAATAATAATAATAATAATAATAATGACACTAATAACAATAATGATAGCGGCAGCTGTAAGAAGAATTTATACGTGTACAAAATAGACGTTTTCTGATATAGCAGGTTCTGGGGATAAGGAAATTTAACAAGACTGCATCGGCTAAGAATACTGGGAAATGAGGAAGATCTGGTGGTGAAGAGGGATGTACAGTGTACCGAGTGCGTACAGGGACAATAGTAATCATTTTGGCTTTAGTAGATATGTCATTAACTGCCATCTGTAGCTGCAGATGTTCTCTAATATAATGGAGGAGGTATTTCAGAGTCAGGTTCCTGCTACTGAGAAGGACTTCGAGAAAGTGGCTCAACGATGATATAGGACAGCAGGGATTTTGCTTTGATGAGAGTGGATGTTTCTGCCATGTTGTTCAGACAAGAGGAGAGATATTAGGGAGTGTGTTCATTGGTAAGACAGTAGAGAAGACAGGGGGTTTGGAAATATCTGCGCTTATCACACACAGGCAGGATAACCGTGCATATGATAGTGAAATACGATAAAAGGGTCGAACAACGAGAATATAACGAGCACAGGCATTCACAACCAGTTTCAGGTGCCGTGAGCTTCCATGAGAAAGGTCGTGCATGATAACAACGTTGTAATCAATACTTGGAAGTATAAGAGTTTGTACAGGTTCCTTCTTCAGGTCAAGAGGGAAGAGTTATTTATATTTTTGTAGGGAATGGATAGATGCTGATGCCTTCTCGAACGGTGTATTTACGTGCTCGGTCCCATTTAGATTTTCGTCTATTATTACTCCAAGACTTTTTGCTGAAGAGGAGCAGCTGATATTTTTTGCATTTAGGGTTAAAGATGGTATGTATTCCCGATATTTCGGACAAATGAGCCCAGAATGACCAGCTAGAAGCGGTTGGGTTTTGGATGGGTTGAACTGTAACCCTATATACTTCGCCCATTTTCATGCTGCACACAGGTCGGTATTAAGATTAGATAAACTGATGATCATCAGCGTGCATGTGGTATTTTCAGTAGGACAAAACTGATGACATATCATTTACGTACAATGAAAAGAGTATACGAGCCAATACCGAAGCCTCTATTGCGACTTCAAATGCTTTGCTCAAGCCTAATACATGATAATTGCATCTGTGCATCCATGGCGAGCTTCAGGTCATCTGTTACCTTTATTAAGGCAGATGTTGTGCTGCGGGGAACCTGATTGGTATTCGTCTAGTAGGCTGTTTGTAGGTATTTTGTTAGCTAGTTGTGAGTTGTATAGTCTGTCTTGGACAGTGCAGGAAGAATGTAAACAGGTCGGTAATCTGAGGGTGCTGTGGCAACGTCATTTTCAGCTAATAGCGTAATTAGTCCGTTTCCAGATCTCAGGGAAAAGTTTTGTGTTAAGGAGAGGTTGAAGATATCTGTTATAGTTGGCAGTGGTGGGTCACTAATGTGTTCCATCATTTATACTGTGATGCCATACAGTCCAGTAGATGCCGGTCTTATATACATGATGGCTTTTTTGACGGTATCCTTTAGGTAGAATTTCTCGTAGCTACAGTCGTTTACTTCCATGAAGAAAACAGTCTCTGCTTCGTTTGTGGTTCAAATGTGGTTGTAGGTGATGTGAACTACTGGTTCAGTTTATCGGTTGGGACAATGGGATGAGCTACATCTTTTACGTTGCCTATACCAAGATCACACAGATTTTTTCCGTGGAACAGCTAGTCTATTTCTGTTGTCGGTTAATGTATGGGCATGCCTAAGTTACACATTTATCAAAGATTGAATGAATCTGTTTCGCTTCTGCTTGTAAGTAAAAGAACTCGTAAAGATGAGCCGGCGGTGTGGACAAGAGGAGAATAGAAACTTTCGAAATGTGGTGCTACAGAAGAATGCTGAAGATTAGATGGGTAGATCACATAACTAATGAGGAGGTACTGAATAGAATTGGGGAGAAGAGGAGCTTGTGGCACAACTTGACTAGAAGAAGGGATCGGTTGGTAGGACATGTTCTGAGGCATCAAGGGATCACAAATTTAGCACTGTAGCGCAGCGTGGAGGGTAAAAATCGTAGAGGGAGACCAAGAGATGAATACACTAAGCAGATTCAGAAGGATGTAGGTTGCAGTAAGTACTGGCAGATGAAGAAGTTTGCACGGGATAGAGTAGCATGGAGAGCTGCATCAAAACAGTCTCAGGACTGAAAACCACAACAACAACTGGGCATAGTTTGTTTGCCTACTGTGCAGCGTCCCTGAGATTCACGAGCTGTTTTAGTTCTTCAGTTAGCAAAGGTGTAGGTTTCCTTCTTACTTCTCCGCTCTTTAGGGAATTTGTTTGACAAATAGTTGAGTTAGCAAGTAAATCCACTAAGTTTTTCGTTTATATGCAGGAATAGAATAGAAGATATCACAAGCCGTCTACTTAAGGAGGATTTTAGAGGACACACGTCAGGCACTCCCTGTTAAGTGATTTGATCTCCATGAACATATATTCCATTTTTTAATTTTTATTTTGTTGGATGCGTGTACGACAGTTGGTGATTGATCAGAGCGCATACATGCTCCTATTTCACCGCGTCGTTGGTTACGTATGTCGTGTCTTAGAAACTGGAAGCTGTAGCTGTTTAGATTTACCGAACTTATGGAAATACTTGGTTTGAGCCAGGTCTCCAATAAAATTATTACATGGACGTCTATGGCTTGAAATATGTGATAGAACTCGTCAAGATGGGCCGGCAGAGATTTGACATTCACGTGTGCAACATGTAGTTAGTGCTTTCGGCTGCAAAGCTCACAAGCATGTCACTGGTAGACATTAGCAACTCTGAGCTATAGAGGGTGGAGAAACAAAAACATACCGAATCGCTCTGAGGTAGGCGAGAAGGGTTTACGGAAATGAAAAGTGGCAGGTATCTTCAGAAGAAGGGAGATATTGTGGCCAAGGCTGCATGTTTTGGACCAGTCACCGAACACCTGAATGGAAACAGGAGAAGAAACTCGCTAAATAGAGATAGAATAACCTGTGCGCAAGAATATTGAAAGTGAGATAAACAGAATAAAAACAGAGTGTATTTTTAATGGTTCTAATGATGAGTAACAAAAGTAAAATGATAAAAAATACTCGGATTTTAATAGATTTATAGGCAGACAGGAAAACTAATTAACGTATTTTCGAAGAAGCAGTATGTATAACTGCACCCATTAAACATAAATCTGAACCATATTATTTTATTTATCCTATAGACAGAGAGGAGTCTGTGGGATATGAAAAGAAGTCTTCTTCACCTACGCATGATGTAAACCTACGAAATATTATAACATAACAGCTAAAATAAATTATATTACAACCAATAACGTTGCAATAATTCTTATTAGTTTAAAAGGGAACTATGAGGAAAATTTTATGCAACAGAAAATTATTTAATCCACTCTTATATTTCATTATATTTCTCACAAGTTCGATGTTCTCTAGCTATATGTGCCCCAATCCAATTAAGTTTTTACTGAGTGTAGAGAAAAGAGAACTATTGCTGACAACAAAAGGCATAAATTAATACACATATTCTTAAAAACCATCTTTCCAGAATTAATATTATTCAGAAAATTTAGAAAACACGTGCAAAAGAACGCACACTGCACTGCAGTTCATGATATCTTTATTGTGGACGTGCCTTAGGTGCGATCTCTTGCAGGAATCGCGCGATATGCTGCAAGCATTGAGGGACACCGACAAGTGGCACTACGGAAATAGTGTACAACAAGTTGGGAATTTGGATCAGAAGAAAAGCGTGCTCGGGCAGCCGAAGTAGTTACGACGAAAGCTTGCGTTCAGCAGGAAATCAGGGTTCGAATTCTGGTCCGGTACAAATTTTCATTTGTCACCATTGCCCTCGTGTGGTTGATGTCGATATTTATCTCATCAAACACATTTTTTATCCACATGAGAGAGTAAGATTTGTTAACGGCGTACCATGTTTACGTTACAGGTTACAGACATTGCTCGTGACGATCATCTGCATCCATGAAAGCCTGAAACCACACTGGAGATAACATTTCACAATTGTTATCAGCACTTTAGAACGGTGGACCATTGGAAGTTCAGTTGTAACACAGTTCATGAACTGCTTGAAAATCACAAATTGCGTCCAGAAGACTCAGCCACGGGAAAAGTAAATGCTTCAAAAATCTTTGCTGCAGTTGAGAGTCGGCTACTCCCGTGAGGAATTCCCAAACCACTAATTAATTCGAACTTCTGAATCATGTTCTTCAACTCCATTGTGGAAAGGGGATCTCTCTGTATTCGTTTAATGCGTAGATACGTGCGAAGAGTAGCAGCACTATTGCTGTACCTTCGATAAAAGGGCTTTGCGAGTAAGACCCTCCACACATTGTCCTGACCCATTTCGACTGTATGAAGCTGTAATCCACACTGATGCTTGTGTTTCAATTCCTCGTCGCCGTACAAATATCAGCATCATGACACTAGCACTACTAAGAACGCAAATCTTGCAGCACACAGTCTGGACACCATCCCCATAAAGTCGGTTACCCCGACGGTAAATGATTATCCATCTTCTCTGGCTCAAGTAGCAAAAGTGTAATTATAGGCACCCCGTACAGCTATAAAATTTAAATATCTACGTGAAATAATACAACCAAATGCTTTCGACAAAGATGTTAGCAAGAGTAAAGATAATGGAAGTGGCTCTTCGATTAAGATAAAAGCTGTATAGCATTTGATCTACATTGAAGAGCCAAAGAGACTGGTAAAACTGCCTCACATCGTGCAGAGCCCAAGCGAGCACGCAGAAGTGCCACAACACGACGTGGCCTGGACACGAGTAATGTCTGAAGTAGTGCTGAAGGGAACTGACACCATGAATCCTACAGGGCTGTCCATAAATCCGTAAGAGTACGACAGGGTTGACATCTCTTCTGAACAGCACGTTGCAAGGCACCCCTAATATTCTCACTAATGTTCATGGCTGGAGAGTCTGGTGGCCAGCGGAAGTGTTTAAAGTCAGAAGAGTGCTCCTGGATACAGTCTGTAGCAATTCTGGATGTGTCGGGTGTCGAACTGTCCTGTGGAATTGCCCACTTCCGTCGAAATGCACAATGGACATGATTGGATTCAGGTGATCAGTGAGGATGTTTACGTACGTGTCACCTCTCAGAGTCGTATCTAGACATATCAAGGGTCCCATATCACTCCAAATGCACACTCTCCACACCATTACAGAGCCTCCACCAGCTTGAACAGTCCCCTGCAGACATGCAACGTCCATGGACTCATGAGGTTGTCTCCATACCTGTACACGACCATCCACTCGATACAATTTGAAACAAGACTCGTTCGACCAGGCAACATGTTTCCTGTCATCAACAGTCCAATGTCGGTATTGACGGGGCCAAGCGAGGCTAGAGCCCTGTCGTGCAGTCAGAAAGGGTACACGAGCGGACCTTCGGCTCAGAAAGTCCATATCAGTGGTGTTTCGTTGAATGGTTCGCACTCTTTGTTTATGGCCCAACATTCAGATCTGCTGCAATTTGCGGAAGGGTTGCACTTCTGTCACGTTGAACGATTCTCTTCAGTCGTCGTTGCTCCCTTTCTTGCAGTATCTTTTTCCGACCGCAGCGATGTCGGTGATTTGATGTTTTACCGTATTCCTGATATTCACGGTACACTCTCGTGATGGCCGTACGAGAAAATCCCCAGTTCATAGCTACACTATGTGATCAAAACTATCCGGACACCCCCAGAAGCCGGCGGGAGTGGCTGAGCGGTTCTAGGCGCTACAGTCTGGAACCGCGCGACCGCTACGGTCGCAGGTTCGAATCCTGCCTCGGGCATGGATGTGTGTGATGTCCTTAGGTTAGTTATGTTTAAGTAGTTCTAAGTTCTAGGAGACTGATGACCACAGCAGCTTAGTCCCATACTGCTCAGAGCCATTTGAACCATTTGAACAACCCCAAAAACATACGTTTTCCATATTAGGTGCATTGTGCTGTCACCTACCGCCAGATATTCCATATCAGCGACCTCAGTAGTCATTAGACATCGTTAGAGAGCAACACATGGTCAGTTGATTGGGTGTCACTTGTGTCTTACGTCTGTACGCCAAAATTCCACACTCCTAAACATCCCTAAGTCCACTGTTTCCGATGTGATAGTGAAGCGGAAACGTGGAGGGACACGTACAGCAGAAAAGCGTTCAGGCCGACCTCTTCTGTTGACTGACAGACACTGCCGACAGTTGAAGAGGGTCGTAATGTGTAATAGGCAGACATCTATCCAGACCGATATACAAGAATTCTAAACTGCATCAGGATCCACTGTAAGTACTAAGGTAGTTAAGCGGGACGTGAGAAAACTTGGATTTAATGATCGAGCAGCTGCTCATAAGCCACACATCACGCCAGTAAATGCAAACGACGCCTCGCTTGGTGTAAGGAGCGTAAACACTGAACGACTGAACAGTGGAAAAACGTTTTGTGGAGTAACGAACCACGGCACACAATGTGGCGTTCCAATGGCAGGGTGTGGGTATGACGAATGCTCGGTGAACGTCATCTGCCAGCGTGTGTACTGCCAACAGTAAAATTCAATGGCGGTGGTGTTATGGTGTGCTCGTGTTTTTCATGGAGGGGGCTTGCACCCCTTGTTGTTTTGCGTGACACTATCACAGCACAGGCCTACATTGATGTTTCAAGTACCTTCTTGCTTTCCACTGTTGAAGAGCAATTCGAGAACGGCGACTGCATCTTTCAACACGATCAAGCACCTGTTCATAATGCTTGGCCTGTAGCGGAGAGGTTACACGACAATAACATCCCTGGAATGGACTGGCCAGCACAGAGTCCTGACCTGAATCCTATAGAATACCTTTGGGATGTTTTGGAATGTCGACTTCGAATCAGGCCTCACCGAACGATATCGATACCTCTCCCCAGTGCAGCACTCCGTGAAGAATGGGCTGCCATTACCCAGGAAACCTTCCAGCACCTAACTGAACGTATGCCTGCGAGAGTGGAAGCTGTCATGAAGGTTAAGGATGGGCCAACACCATATTTAATTCCAGCATTACCGATGGAGGGCGTCACGAACTTGTAAGTCATTTTCAGCCAGGTGTCCGGATTCTTTTGATCACATAGTGTACCTCGGAGTTGCTGTGTCCCATCGCACGTCCAGACTCATTTAAATCTTGACAACCTGCCATTGTAGCAGCAGTAACCGATTCAACAACTACACCAGACGCTTGCTGTCTTATATAGGCGCTGTCGATCGCAGCGCCGTATTCTGCCTCCTTAGTTATCTCTATATTTGAATACACATTCCTATACCAGTTTCTGCGGCGCATCAGTGTATTTCCATAAAAGCAGAAATCCGGAACAAGAACTCTGTCATTAGACCTGAATGCCTTTCCACTTCAGAATGCCTTTCGTCTGAACAACCAAACAATTAAGTGAAATAGAAAAAAGAAAAGGAAAATAAAAAGCAAACTCTTGGGACCCAAATATTTAACATAAAATGGAAATTAAGAAGTAATAAAGGAGTTTATGAAAGAATACACCAAATATTAGACACAAAGAGGAAGAGAAGAGTTGTATTCTGTGGATATCTAAAAAGGCTACACGAAAAAAGAGTAACAAAACGAATTTTTAATTTTTCTGACAGAAACCCATATATCAATGGCACGCCTCAAACAAGATAAAGCGGACCCCCGAGAGAACTGGGAATAGCGAAGGAAGAAATAGGCGAAAGAAAAAAATTCCAAACAAATCTAAGAAAGTTTCAAGTGCTTTTAGGAGAAAACACAGAAAAAGACAGGTGCAATATGGGCAGAAGAAAGAAGTGTAAAACATAGGCAAAGAATGAGTCACCACTGGAAAGGAAGAAAGGAGGAAAGGAAGACAACATAGCTTGTTTCAAGTGGTCATTAGTTGGCCAAACCAGTAAATAATAATAATAACATTAACAATAATAAAAAAGTGAAAATAGAAGGAAACAAAACCAAACATTCAACACAAACCAAAAGAAATTTTATCAGACAATAGATAACACACACATTAAAGTAGACAATCCACCAAACATAACAGACATGGAACACTTCTGGAGCAACATATGGTCAAACCCGGTACAACATAACAGGCATGCACCGTGGATACAAGCAGAAACAGACTCATACAAGGTGATACCACAAATGCCTGAAGTGATAATTTTGCAGCATGAAGTCACCCAAGCAATTAATTCTACTCACAATTGGAAAGCCCCTGGAGAAGGTAAAATAGCAAATTTCTGGCTAAAGAAGTTCACCTCAACACATTCACATCTAACTAAATTATTTAACAGTTACATTGCAGACCCATACACATTCCCTGATACACTTACACATGGAATAACTTATCTGAAACCTAAAGATCAAGCAGACACAGCAAACCCAGCTAAATATCGCCCCATAACATGCCTACCAACAATATACAAAATATTAACTTCAGTCATTACACAGAAATTAATAACACATACAACACAGAACAAAATTATACATGAAGAACAAAAAGGCTGTTGCAAAGGAGCACGAGGATGTAAAGAGCAACTGATAATAGATGCAGAGGTGACATATCAAGCTAAAACTAAACAAAGGTCACTACACTACGCATACATTGATTACCAAAATCTTTTGATAGTGTACCCTACTCATGGTTACTACAAATATTGGAAATATACAAAGTAGATCCTAAATTGATACAGTTCCTAAACATAGTAATGAAAAATTGGAAAACCACACTTAATATACAAACAAATTCAAATAATATCACATCACAGCCAATACAGATTAAGCGTGGAATATACCAAGGAGACTCATTAAGTCCTTTCTGGTTCTGCCTTGCTCTGAACCCACTATCCAACATGCTAAATAATACAAATTATGGATACAATTTTACTGGAACATACCAACACAAAATCACACATTTGCTATATATGAATGATCTAAAACTACTGGCAGCAACAAATCAACCAATTACTAAAGATAACAGAAGTATTCAGCATTGATATAAATATGGCTTTTGGAACAGACAAATGTAAGAAAAATAGCATAGTCAAAGGAAAACACACTAAACAAGAAGATTACATATTGGATAACCACAGCGACTGCATAGAAGCGATGGAAAAAGCAGATGCCTATAAATATCTAGGATACAGACAAAAAATAGGAACAGATAATACAAATATTAAAGAAGAACTAAAAGAAAAATATAGACAAAGACTAACAAAAATACTGAAAACAGAATTGACAGCAAGAAACAAGACAAAAGCTATAAATACTTATGCTATACCAATATTGACATACTCATTTGGAGTAGTGAAATGGAGTAACACAAACCTAGAAGCACTCAATACACTTACACGATCACAATGCCACAAATATAGAATGCATCACATACATTCAGCAACTGAAAGATTCACATTAAGCAGAAAGGAAGGAGGAAGGGGATTTATCGACATAAAAAACCTACATTATGGACAGGTAGACAATTTAAGAAAATTCTTTCTACAACGAGCAGAAATTAGCAAAATACACAAAGCAATCACTCATATAAATACATCGGCTACACCACTGCAATTTCATAACCACTTCTACAATCCTTTAGATCACATAACATCAACAGATACGAAGAAAGTAAATTGGAAAAAGAAAACGCTACATGGCAAGCACCCGTATCATCTAACACAGCCACACATCGATCAAGACGCATCCGACACATGGCTAAGAAAAGGCAATATATACAGTGAGACGGGAGGATTCATGATTGCAATACAGGATCAAACAATAAACACCAGATATTACAGCAAGCATATTATTAAAGATCCCAATACCACAACAGATAAATGCAGACTTTGCAAACAACAAATAGAAACAGTAGATCACATCACAAGCGGATGTACAATACTAGCAAATACAGAATACCCCAGAAGACATGACAATGTAGCAAAAATAATACATCAACAGCTTGCCTTACAACATAAACTTATAAAACAACACGTTCCCACATACAAGTATGCACCACAAAATGTACTGGAGAATGATGAATACAAATTATACTGGAACAGAACCATTATAAGAGATAAAACAACACCACATAACGAACCTGACATCATACTCACCAATAAAAAGAAGAAATTAACACAACTGATCGAAATATCCATACCCAATACAACAAATATACAGAAGAAACCAGGAGAAAAAATTGAAAAATACATCCAACTGGCTGAGGAAGTCAAGGACATGTGGCATCAGGATAAAGTTGACATTATACCAATTATACTATCAACTACAGGAGTCATACCACACAATATCCACCAGTACATCAATGCAATACAGCTACATCCATACTTATATATTCAACTACAGAAATCCGTAATTATTGATACATGTTCAATTACCCGAAAGTTCCTAAATGCAAAATAACATATACCGCACAGTTAAAAGGAAGTCACGCTTGATCAAGGTCCGCGTCACTTTCCATTTTTGACCAGACATAACGTCTGAGAAAAGAAAGAATAAAAATAATGAAAATTTGTATACAAATGAGTAAGTGGAATTTGAGATATGTCGATCTTACTAACATTAAGCAGTCTACATCTACATCTACGTACCTAGCAGAGGGTTCATCGAACCACCTTAACAATAGTTCTCTATTACTCCAATCTCGAACAGCGCGAAGAAAAAAGAACACCCATATCTTCCTTTGCGAGCTTTGATTCCCCTTATTTTATTATGATGATCGCTTCTTCCTGTGCAGGTCGGCGTCAGCACAATGTTTTCGCATTCAGAGGAGCAAGTGACTCAAATTTCTTGACAAGATTCTTCCGCAACGAAAAACGCCTTTGTTTGAATGATGTCCACCTCAAATCCTGTATCATGTCAGTGGCCCTCTCTCCCCTATTTCACAATAATACAAAACGTGCTGCTCTTCTTTAAACTTTCTCGATGTACTCCGTTAATCTTATCTGATAAGGATCCCAGACCGAGCGGCAGTACTTGAAAACAGAGTGGACAAGCGTAATGTAGGCAGTGTCTTTCGTAGATCTGTTACATTTTCTTTCTGCCAATGAAGTGCAGTCTTTGGTTTGCCTGCTCCCAATATTTTCTATACGTTCTTTCCGGTTTAAGTTGTTCGTAACTGTAATTCCTAGGTCCTTAGTTAAATTTACGGCCTTTAATTTTTCTGATTTATTGTGCAACCGAAACTTAACAATTTCCTTTTAGCACTCATGTGGATGACATCACTCTTTTCATTATTACCAATAACCGAACCATACAGATATCTTTTCTAAATCGTTTTTCAATTTGTTTTGACTTTCTGGTGGCTTTGCTAGTCGATAAACGGCAACATCATCTCCAGACAACTTAAGGCCGCTGCTCAGATTGTCTCTTAATTCGTTTATGCAGATAAGGAACAGCAAAGGGCCTGTAACACTATCTAGGGGAACGCCAGAAACCACATCAGTTTTACTCGATGATCTTCCGTCAGTTACTACGAACTGTAACTTTTCTGGCAGGAAATCACGAATCCAGTCACGTAACTGAGACGATATTCCATAAGCACGCAGTTCCACTACAAGTCGCTTGTGTGGTACAGTGTCAAAAGCCTTCTGGAAATCCAGAAATACGGAATCAATTTGAAATCCTTTGTCAATGGCGCTCAATACTTAGAGTGTGTAAAGTGCTAGACGTGTTTCACAAGAACACCGTTCTCTTCGACACAATTCATAAGGTTCGAACGCAACGTATGTTCCACAATCCTGCTGCATACTGACGTTAAGGATACGGGCCTGTAATTTAGTGGGTTATTCCTACCACCTTTCTTGAATATTGGTGTGACTTGTGCAACTTTCCAGTCTTTGGGTACGGATCTTTCGTAGAGCGAGCAGTTTTATATGATTGTTAAGGCTGGAGCTATTGCATCAGCATACTCTGAAAAGAACCTAATTGGTATACAGTTTGGACAATTACACTTGCTTTTACAAGTGAAGTTGCTTCACCACTCTGAGGATATCTATTTCTAAGTTAGTCATGTTAGGAGCTATTCTTGGTTCGAAGTCTGGAATATTTACTTCGTCTTCTTTGGTGAAGGAATTTCGGAAGGCTGTATTAAGTAATTCCGCTTTGGCAGCATTGTCATCGATAGTATTTCCATTGATATCGCGCAGAGAAGGCGTTGATTGTGTCTTGCCGCTAGCATACTTTACTTAGGACCAGAATCTCTCTGAGTTTTGTCCAAGATTTCGGGACAAAGTTTCGTTATAGAAACTATTATAAGCATCTGCCTCTGAAGTCCGCGCTAAATTTCCAGCTTCTGTAAAAGATCGACCATCTTGGGGATTTTGCTTTCCTTTAAATTTGTCATGCTTTTTTCCTTGTTTTTGCAACAATGTTCTGATCCGTTTTGTGTACCAAGCAGGATCAACTCCGTCGTTTATTAATTTATTTCGTATAAATCTCTCAATTGCTGCCGATATTTTTCTTTGAATTCAAGCCACGCCTGATCTACTCTTACATTGTTAATTTGGAAGGAGAGGAGGCTGTCTCTCAGGAAGGCATCAAGTGAGTTTTTATTTACTTTTTTGAATGGCTATATTTTTCGTTTATTTTTGATGAATTTGGGGGTTACAATATTCAGTCTCGCTATGACAGCCCTGTGTTCACTAAACCCTGTGTACGTTTTGATGCTCGTTATTAGCTCAGGATTATTTGTTGCTAAGAGGTCAAGTGTGTTTTCACAGCCGTTTACTATTCGCTTCAGCTCATGAACTAATTGCTAAAAATAATTTTCAGAGAATGCGTCCAGCACAATTTCAGATGATGTGTTATGTGTACCTCCGCATTTAAACATGTATTTTTGCCAACATATCGAGGGTAAATTAAAGTCATCACAACTATAATTGTATGAATCGTGTACGTGTTTGAAATTAAACTCAAATTTTCTTTGAACCTTTCAGCAACTGACTCGTCTGAGTTGGGAGGTCGGTAAAAGGATCCAATTATTATTTTATTCCGGTTGCCAACAATGGCCTCTGCGCATACTAACTCACAGGAACTATCTACTTCAATTTCGCTACAAGATACAGGGTTACAATTATTGGACTATATGAAAAAAAACGTAAATTAGTTACAAACTACGGAGTGCACACTGTTTATTCAAGATGAAAACGTCACTATAGTTATTCGGATTTAGGTTAGGACATGTTCAATATGCCTGCCATCGTTGGCGATGATGTGGCACAAACTAATAGCGAAATTCTGCATGACCCTCTGAAGTATCGGAGCACCGATGCTATTGACAAGCTCCTGAATGGCTGTTTTCAGCTCAGTAATGGTTCTGGGGTTATTGCTGTACAGCTTGTCTTTGATATAGCCCCACAAAAAGGAGTCGCAAGTGTTCAGGTCCGGAGGATATGGCGGGCAATCGAGGCCCATGCCAGTGGCCTCGGGGTACCCCTCAGCCAGAATGCGGTCCCCAAAGTGCTCCTCCAAATCAAACAATCTCCTGCTTCCATGAGGTCGAGCTCCGTCTTGCATGAACCACAGGTTGTAGAAATCAGGGTCACTTTGGATAATGGCGATGAAATCAAGGAATATCGCACCGATTATTCCGTGACTGGACATTGCGCACCACACAGTCACCCGTTGAGGGTGAACAGACTTCTCTATCGCGAAATGTGGGTTCTCAGTTCTCCAAATGCGCCAATTTTGCTTACTGATGAACCCATCCAAATGAAAGTGGGCTTCGTTGCTAAATCAAACTATACTAATTCCCATCATGCCCCACGGTCAATCGTGCAGTTTGAATGCCATAGCGCAAACCGTTCACAACTTGTGATGATTTTATGTGAAACTACTGAATGTAGCTAAAACTACTGAGTGCCACTGCTGTTACTGTCTCTTTACTTGTTTTTATCATTTCAACACTGACCTACGGAATTTGCCCTGACAAACGCAACTCTAACTTAACCTAGTCATTTATTACCCACAATATACTAGCCCAACGCAATCTGACTGCTATACAGTGACAACAGGGCTTCAAATAATTAACGCATAAGAGTGGCCCTGAATTGTAGGAAATCCTAACAATAACCTATTCTTTTTCATAAGTCACTTACCTCATAGAAAATCTTCATAACACGAACTACAGCAACTACAGCAACAGCAACTACAGCCAGCTAAATAAAAAGATTCTAACAACTATAGACTCTAGCTACTAAGAGGCATATTGTTAGCAAAAGAAAGATTTTGCTACCTTATTCATGTGACATCTAGTTTCAAAAATTATATAGTTGTCAATAAATTATATAGTTGTCAATAATTCCACTTCCATTTCTAACTACATCAATCCTCATTTTAAAAATGTATGTCCTACCAACACTGAGTCTCCACTAAGACATCATGTCCAAACCCTTCTCTGTTCGCTCGCTAACTGCTAGTACGTCCAACCACAGAATCTCTTGCCAGAATACGAGCAAGCTACTTACAATTTCAATAACTGTCACCCTGTAAATTACTTCTAATAGCAACAAACACGCCACCGTCCACTGTGTTTAGCCCACCCTTTTGTAACACCGTTAGGTTCTTCGCTAAAATTTCAGCAGAACTTACCTCCGCGTTTAGCCTGCTGTCAAGGCCTATAACGATTTGAGAATCAGTCCTTTCTGTTAGCGCTTTTGGCTCTGGTACTTTGTCAACACAGCTATGATAATTTACAGTTGTTACACCGGTGGTTCCTGTATCTACGTTCTTCCCGTGTTCGACCTGCACCCTTGGAGAGTGAAGTCCTTTTTATGTTTCCCCGATACCCTCTAACCTAAAAAAAAAAACCGCCCAGTCCACGCCACATAGCCCGTGCTACCCGTGTAGCCGCCTCCTACGTGCAGTGAACTCCTGACCTATTCAGCGGAACCCGAAACCCAACCACTCTATGGAGTAAGTCGAAAAATCTGCAGCCTACACGGTCGCAGAACCGTCTGAGCCTCTGATTCAGACCTTCCATTCAGCTCTGTACCAGAGGTCCGCAATAGGTCCTGTCGACTATGCTGCAAATGATGAGCCCTGCTTTCATCCCGCAATCAAGACTGGCCTTTACCACTTCTGCGATCCGCTCGAAATCAGAGAGAATTTCTTCCGATATAAAGCGACACACATCGTTGGTACCGACGTGAGCCGGCCGGCCGTGGTAGCCGAGCGGGTAAAGGCGCTTCAGTCCGGAACCGCGCGGCTGCTACGGCCGCAGGTTCGAATCCTGCCTCGGGCATGGATGTGTGTGATGTCCTTAGATTAGTTAGGTTTAAATAGTTTCTAAGTCAAGGGGACTGATGACCTTAGATGTTAAGTCCCATAGTGCTTAGAGCCATTTTTGAACCGACGTGAGCCACCACCTGCAGTTGACTGCACCCTGTGCTCCTCATGGCATCCGGAAGGACCCGTTAAACTTCTCGAATGACTCTACCCGCTATGCTCCCCGAGTGCACATTGACTTTCTTCCCTTCCTTGGCAGCCATGTCCCTAAGGGTCCCCATAATGCGCTTAACAATGGAGCTCCCAACTACCTAAAGTCTCATCCTCTGTGACTGCCCTTAGCTTTCAGGCTGAGAGGTTTCCTCTGAAGCAGGAAAAGCGACTGCATCTGGCTGAGGGACAGTGTCAGCCACAGACAGCATCTGGAACGCTTTTATCAGACTAACTGGGCATGCCTTACGTGCAGACCCATAGAAAATTTTTCGCCACCATCCCCGCCCTGAGGTTACCTCCAACTCGACCACGGGTGAGGGATGAACCTCATTGTGAGCAGTAACTGGGCTGGCCACCAGTGCGGGCCGATCGGCGAATTCAAACGTGCTGGACGTCAGTTGGGTCCCCACAGCCGGCCCACAACAGTGATGTCCATCCACTGCAGCTTCAAGCTGTGTAACTGAAGCCATCACAGACTGGCGCTGAGAGTGATGCGTCACCAATTGGCACACATCCGCACACATCAGTCACAGTCGCTATCCATACAAAAGACAGTGGAAAGCTACACCACACAGACAGACAAGGACCATCGACAAGCGCTACAGAACTCTACTACAGACACAAAGGAAAACACAAGAACTGTGCCTAATAGATTAACAGGCAGAGATTCAAAAACTGAACTACCAATGCACTCGGGTGAGACTGTTTAATTTGTTCCTGATTAGGGAGTTGCAATACATCACAAAATCCTCATGTGAGTAGTTACATCGAACAGAACCATATGTTAACACTACAAATGTCACAGTAACAAGTACAAAAGGAATCAATGTGGCGAATAAGAGAAAAATAATAGGAAAGATTAGAAGATGGGATGGAAAAAAAAGCAGAAATAGAACTGGATTACAAGAGTATAGAGAGAGAAGCTACGTCGATAATAAAGGATAAAGCTTTAATCTACTCTTGGTTTTTGGTGAGAGGCATGTTACAGGGTAATTTGTTCCATAGTCGTATGGCTTATACAGAAAAGGGAAAGAGACAAATTTTGTGTTGTGCGAAGGTACAGCCTAGATGGACATATCTGAACTGGTATTGCAATTGTGGAATGATGGTTGATATTTAATATGTGAGGAGAGGTACTGAGTAACCGAGGAAATAAACAGAACATGTGAAAATAACGTTGCCTATACTGTAGCATTCAACCTAACTGAGTATAGAAAGGGCCGATATTGCACGCATATCTTACATAAGCATTTGTTGCTAGCTAAAGTCACTTGGAGTTGACGCTGTTTGTGCCGTGTTGAACTGCAGCACAGTAGTAAGGATATGGCATGACTGAAGATTGGAGTAATATAGTTTAATTTGGCACGAAAATATTTTCCTGAATTTTTGATCGCTTTTAAATGGTAGGGAGATTCCTTACAAGCTGAAGCAGTTTGCTCTTCGCAATTTAGATGCTCATCCAAGATTATGCCGTGGTCTTTTACTGTTTTTAAAGGTAACTCGATACCATTTAGTAGCACTGATGTGGCTGTTACACGAAAATGTCTGCTGATCAACTACCAGTGCGATAAGAGAACAACCTGTACGATTTAGTTTAAGAGCCACGTTATGTGTCCATTGTAGTACTGACGAAAGATTGTTATCCAATTCTAATAGGCAGCAGTAATGCTCTTAGGGCTGGCACTTATGTACAACGGGATATCGTCAGCGTATAAGCACAACGAGTACTAAGAGTGACTCCATTATGAGTCTTCTCCGACCCACATATGACTCGTTGACATCTGTTTTTGAGGTAGCTATCGGACAATACTATCGCACTGTTTGAGAGTTTTTTTTCTTTAATAAATACGGCGTCGAAATCAAACGTATCAAAAGTCTTGCTGAAGTCAAGTTGTGATAAAAAGGACGCTTCACCTGTGGAAATTGCATGGAGAGATATTGGGGCTGTATGTAGGATGTGTACGGGCTTCCCAGAGAAACTTCTTCGGAGTATCGAAACAACACTGGCAACATGTTCCGATCTCTCCCCAGGCGGTTTCCGTAGTTTTGGAGCCCTTAAGGAAGATGTACGTGGCCGTCGATTTATTTCGGAAGAAGAGGTGCACGCCTGGGTTCAACCGTGGTTTCGTAGGCATCCACAAACATTTTTTTCATGAAGACATTGACCGTCTTGCCTCTCAGTGGGATAAATGTATTAACAACCATGGGGTTACTATTGAAATAATAAACAGTTTACTTACTTGTTTTTCATCTGCCTCGTTTTCATTTGACTGTCCTTTATGGTATCGAGAACGCTTTTTAATCATACCTGCGCTGTGGTGTTCTGTGTCTAGGAACATGTTTTAAGGAAAACACGTCTATCGAGAAGGTATTATCTTGTGGCTGATAATTTATCGCAGCTTGAGAATTGAGTGCTGTTGAGAAGAAACCGTTAAGTTCGTCTACAGAGGCTTGAAAGACACTATCAGATTTTGCCTTTTATATGCAAAAACTTAGCATTTCTTTCCACATTTATGAGGATTAGATGCACTGCGTACGACAGAGTGTGTGTTCCTGATTTTGCGTTCGGCTCATTTGCTTAGCTTCGTTTCGCAGCTTCCTGTATACTTCATACTGTTTAAGAGTTCGACTTCATTTGTGTTCCGTATGAAGAATCACGTTTATTCATTATCTGGTGTAATTCTGAAGCCAACCATGGAATACGACCTCTTTTTACTTTGTTAGGACGGTTAGGGCCATCTTTGTCACTCAATGCAATAAGTCTGCCACTTAATTCGCGGACTGTATTGTCTAATGTCGGCTCATTCCTTACATTCTGCCACGGAGTATTTGAAATGTCGTTCTGTAGGTTATCATGGTTAACTTTTTTTAAGTTTCTGTAGGTTATTGGGTGAGATGTTTCACGGTCTGCTGTGAGTACAGTAACGATATCACATCATGTGCAGAAAGTCCAGGGTTAGAAGTCTGACTGGCGCAAATTACTTTATCTGACCTCTTTGTTACTATTATAATACCTGTAATGGTGTGGCTGTAGGGCGTGCAATGTGTTGCATCCAGAGGTATAATGCTCATACCATTAGATTCTAACAGTCTTTATAAATTCTCTGCGCAGTAAGAGATCTACTGCGGGTATATACTTTTGTTTTATCCATTACGATTACATGCTCGTACTGCGACTCTAGCGAGGACAAAGTTGACTGAAGGTGATAATGAAGCATTAAATTATGGGTGGTTCGTAGATTACTCTGATTATAACTTTCTGACTAGGTACATCTATTTGGAGAAACAGGAACTCTCTTCTCTTTCGACATTTAGATATGAGTACGTAGTATCTTCGGCTTCCCCACTGCGTAGCTAGATAATAAAAGGCACAAATAACAGAGCGGGAAATTAATCATAAAAAGATGCAAGCGAGCAGTAATTAAGACAGAAAATGTGAAGACACCTGAAAACGAAAAGGTGCTGGCAAAATGAAGATATAAGTGAAACACGCTTGTGTAGCATCGTTGCTGCGTCGTATGCTAAGCAGTCTGCAGGGTTTCGGGAATCTCTCGTAAGAGCGCCAAACAAGGCAGCGTAGTGAATAAGGCACCACGCTCTTGGTCTTGAGAAACAGATTTCAACGCCCCTTCCGATAGTCTTGATTTGGTCTTGTTGGGGTTCCGTGTATCACTTAACTCGAATGACACTATCAAATTCCAGCTAATCTTTGTCATATCCGAGTTTGTTTTTTGCCTATGGAGTCCCCTTCACCGACAAGACGATAATCTCTAATCTTCCATTTTTGTAGCAAGAGAAACAAGCATAAACATCGTATCCAGATGTGTAATGGCCTGCCCCCCCCCCCCCCCCCATTCCAGAAGAAGTAGTTTTGTATCACGGTATTTAGTCAGTAACCATCATCTGTGTGTCTCATGTGACGATATGTGGTTTCAGATTTACTAAATAGGATAGAGCATATCATGAGATACACACTTATCCCGTTACATACTTTTCCTGGACTCCGAAACGTGTCTGGGTGCCTCGTGATAAAACCAGCTGCTGTGACTGCCTGTTTCGATAGCCTGTTTCGCAACCTCTACGCATCTTGGTGTGTTAACGTAGCTCATTAAGTATTATCATGTTGTTCTTAGCTACTCGTAAAATATATCCAAACAATTCTAAGAGGACTTTGAATATGTAGTAAAATACGCTGTCCGAAAAAAAATCGCAACACCAAAAAATAATTAATGAAAAGTAATGACATTCCGGAAATACATCTGCCTAGGTAACGTACTTCAGTAATTAACACTGCAAGATCACAGATTAATGTTAGTGCAAGGTAAGCCATTACAAACGTGAAATCCTGGTACGTTAATAACCGGTGTAAGCGTCAGAATGCTGAACGCAAGCATGCAGACGAGCATGCACTGTGTTGTACAGGTACCGTATGTCAGTCACTGCAGGGACTGTTAATGCTGTTTGTCGATGACGCTGGAGTCGTCGTCCGATGATGACCCAATGATCTCGATGGGAGACAGATCTGATGGTCGAGCAGGCTAAGGCAACATGTAGACGCTCCGTAGAGCATGTTGAGTTACAAAAGCGGTATGTGGGCGAGCGTTATTCTGTTGGAAAACACCCCCTCGAATGGCAGCACAAAAGGTCGAATCACCAGACTGACGAACAAATTTGCAGTCAGGGTTGCGTCGACAACGAGGTCATAAGAGACGGATCAGGAGCACGGATTAGGAAAGGTTGGGGAACGAAATCTTCTGTGCCCTTACAGAGGAAACATCCAGGCATTTGCCTGAAGTGGTTTAGGGAAATCCTCCCCACCCTCCGGTGAACTCTCGCTTGACACCACTGAAGTCGTAAATGGTGGTGATTTGGGGTCAATGGAATGGGTGTCTGGCTCGGAGCTGTCCTTGAAGTAACGATTTGTAACAGTTCGTTGTGTCACTATGGTGCCATTTGCTGGTCAAAGACCTGCTGCAGATGCAATACGATGCGCCAGAGCCATATGTCAAACACGATGATTTCCCCCTCGGTAGTACCACGTGGCTGTCCTGATCTTCTTGCGGTTCAAATAGCCCTGAGCACTATGGGACTTAACATCTTAGGTCACCAGTCCCCTAGAACTTAGAACTACTTAAACCTAACTAACCTAAAGACATTAGACACATCCATGCCCGAGGCAGGATTCGAACCTGCGACCGTAGCAGTCGCGCGGGTCCGGACTGAAGCGCCTGGAACCGCTCGGCCATAGCGGCCGGCGATCTTCTTGTGGCCATTACATTCTCGTGACCACCGCTGCCAGCAATCGTGTACAGTGCTTACATTCCTGCCAAGTCTGTCAGAAATCGCATAAGGAACATCCAGCTTCTCTTAGCCCTATTACACGACTTCATTCGCACTGAATGAGCTGTTAATAATTGCATCTTCGTCGCGTTAAATACACTCTTGACTAACACCAACTCACCACCTCCTGCCTCGAAGGTAACTAACGCTCAGGACCGTTACAATGTGTATTTAAAGCAAATCTGCTTTGCATCCTCATAGTGAGTCCACTAGCTCCGCTCTTATGCGATTGACGCGAAATTTGAATAATCATCTTTCAGATGTTGACATACGCCTATCAACTTTCTTTTATGTCGCACAGCTCATCCTCGACGTTGCGTTTTTTTGTTTTTTTGTTTTTTTTTTTTTTGTTTTTTTTCCGTCAGTGTATTATACAAGATATTTTCTAGATAGTTAAACGGAGTTCGACTAGCAGTAGAAATCTGAAATCCCACTTAAGGCTATATTCCAGATGTATAGGTCATTCTGCGTATGTCTCTCTGTTTTCATCCCTATGTGTATACAGAGTGAACCAGAATTCACTGGCAAAATTTCAGAGCCTGTTCGCACATATTTTCCGGATACTTTTGTATAAGGAACCCATGGTCTACGGTGACTCGTTACAAAATAATTGTATTTCGTTTGATTTCTTACCACCATTTATTTTTATATCTGAATTGCTCAGGAAATATCTCCACAAGAGTACAAATTGCGATGGTATTTCCCGTGCATATTCCATTCTAACATGGAAGAATACGTTTTCTCGTAGGCTCACACCGTATGTACAGACGCATAAATATTGTGATATAATTGCTGCCGCTGCGGGAACAGTTCAGTATAGCGCTGGCAGTACGATTACGCACGAAGTGCATGTCGGCCAACTCTTTATCAGTAAAGCTGCTGCTATGTATAACTGTTAACGTACAACTAACACTGCCAGAAGAATAAGTACGAGGCAAAAACAAGTAGAACTGAATACAAGATTGAGACCGAAGAGTAAAGTGAACATTACGGTTCTCAACGTTTGCCCCCGGAAACTTGTTTTCTCTCAGAAAAAAGTTCCACCATTTCTCATAAAAAGTCTTCGTGCTGTATTTTTTCCCAAGACGTTTCGTTTCTTCAAGATTAGATGCTATTAGATTTTTAGAAGAGTTATCTTTCGTGTTGTCTTACAGAGGAATTTGCTATAACATCTTTTCTTCCCACGATGACGTTTCTTAGTTTTCCAGAGGTGATTTAGTTTTTTCCACGAAGAGGCTATTTTATTCAGTTAGATTGAGAAGTTATTTCTATGTTTTTCTTGAAGAAGTTCTTCTCCAATGACGAGTTACGGGAGCCTGAAGGACACCTCTGGACAATTTCAGCAAGGACAATGTAATTACCTGCTCAATCTCTTTTTAAGGCGAGCGTAAGGGTGAGCTAAGGGGGAGAACTAATGATAAACTCTCAACACACCACCACCACCATAGAAAAGTAGCTGGATGCTCAGTGCGGCTGGCTGCCATGCGGGACGGCCCAGGTTCGATTCCTGGTTTCGCCAGGGACTTTTCATTGGTGCACTCAGCCTCGTGAAGCAAACTGATGAGCTCCTTCACAGACTAATAGAGGTTTCAGTTCACTCGTGGTCTATGGGTAGCTTCTTTGATTAATAGTCAAAACGTCCTCGTTCCCGGGTTCGAAACCCGCCACCCCTTAACTTTTGATTAGCAATCAGCACTGGCTGCCGAAGTAAGAAGTCACCCTCCTTCTGCCAACGGCCTTGTCAAAGAGGACGGAAGAGCAGACAGAGATTCAGGGCACTCTCTTGTCTTTGGGGTTAGAAATTTCCTCTAAAGGTGGAAGAATCAGCAATGATCAACGGCATGAGAACGCAGAAGGCAATGGAAACCACTGCAGTAAAGACATATAACATCCACAGAACGTGTGGACTGTAACTGAAAAAGGGGTAATTTATAGGGAGACACGGGTAATGTAAAATATGTATGAGTACAAGAGGCAAAACGGAATAATAAGAGTGGGCGACCATGTACGAAGTGCTAGGATTAAAAAGGGTGTAAGACAGGGATGTAGTCTTTCGCTCTAACTGTTCAATCTGTACAGCGAAGAAGCAATGATGGAAATAAAAGAAAGGTTCAGAAGTGAAATCAAAATTCAAGGTGAAAAGATGTGTGTGTGTGTGAATTCCTATGGGATCAAAATGTTGAGGTCATGGGTCCCTAGACTTACGCACTACTTAAACTAACTTACGCTAAAGAAAACACACACACCCATGCCCGAGGGAGGGCTCGAACCTCCGGCGGGAGTGGCCGCCCGATTCATGACATGGCGCCTCTAACCACGCGGCCACTCCGCGCGGCTGAAAAGATGTCAGTGATACGATTTGCTGATTATATTGCTATACTGAGTGAAAGTGAAGAATTACAGGATCTTCTGAATGGAATGAACAGTCTAATGAGTACACAACATGGATTGAGACTAAATCGAAGAAAGACGAAAGTAATTAGGAGTAGCAGAAATGAGAACAGTGATAAACTTAATATCAGGATTGATGGTCACGAAGTAGATGAAGTTAAGGACTTCTGCTGCCCAGGCAGCAAAATAATCAATGACGGGCGGAGCAAGGAGGACATCAAAAGCAGACTAGCGCTGGCAGCAATGGCATTTCTGGCCAAGAGAAGCCTACTAGTATCGAACATAGGCCTTGCTTTGAGGAGTAAATTTCTGAGAATGTACGTTTGGAGTACAGTATTGTCTGGATGTGAAACATGGAGTGTTGGAAAACCAGAATAGAAGAGAATCGAAGCATATGAGATGTGGTGCTACAGACGAATGTTGAAAATTAGGTGGACTGATAAGGTGAGGAATGAGGTGGTTCTGCGCAGAATCGGAGAGGGTAGGAATATGTTGAAAACACTGATAAGGAGAAGGGACAGGATTATAAGACATTTGTTAAAACGTCAGGGAATAGCTCCCATGGCACTAGAGGAAGCTGTAGAGGGCAGAGACTGTAGAGGAAGACAGAGATTGAAATATATCCAGCAAGTAATTCAGGACTTAGGTTGCAACTGCTACTCTCAGATGAAGGGTTTGGTACAGGTGAGAAATTCGTGGCGGGTCGCATTAAACTAGTCATAAAACTGATGATACAAAAAAAATGAGGCTGCAGGTCACGAAAACTGACAACGGCCGGGAGAGTGGTGTGCTGATCCCACGCCCCTTCATACCGACAGTGGCAAAAGGTGACACGGCGATCGGTCGGTACCGATTGGGCCACAGCTTAAGCTTATTGTTGTCAACAGCAAATATCGTATGTAAATGGAACACCTTTCTTACCAAGTGGGAAACACAGTGCATGCCGTCGATACCAGTACCGTTCTGCAGATATTTTCAGCACAATACGGATATAAACATTAAAGAGGGCAAGAAATCAACCGAAATACAATTACTTTGTTAGGAACCACTGCAGACCACAGTCCACTTTCATCAGAATACTCAGAAAATATTCATTGACGACCTCCGAAATTTGTAATCACTTTACAGTCGATGAAAGATATTACTTACAAGGGAACATCCCCATCGCACCCCCCTCAGATTTAGTTATAATGGCACAGTGGATAGGCCTTGAAAAACTGAACACGGATCAATCGAGAAAACAGGAAGAAGTTGTGTGGAACTATGAGAAAAAAAGCAAAATATACAAACTGAGTAGTTCATCCACAAGATAGGTAACATCAATGACACTATGGGCTCGGCAGCGCCGTGGTCCCGTGGTTAGCGTAAGCAACTGCGGAACGAGAGTTCCTTGGTCGAGTCTTCCCTCGAGTGAAATGTTTAATTTTTTATTTTCAGTTTATGTGACAAACTCTTATGTTTTCATCACTTTTTTTGGAGTGATTATCACATCCACAAGGAAACCTAAATCGGGCAAGGCAGAAGAATCTTTTTACCCA
Organism: Schistocerca cancellata; assembly: GCF_023864275.1. Lineage (NCBI taxonomy): Eukaryota > Metazoa > Arthropoda > Insecta > Orthoptera > Acrididae > Schistocerca > Schistocerca cancellata. Next base: position 451,972,498 of record NC_064628.1, on the reverse strand, counting down.
TTCGCCAAGTGTACAAGTTAGGTGGGTCGAGAACATATTCCTGTCATGTGACGCACATGCCGTCACCAGTGTCGTATAAAATATATCAGACGTGTTTTCCTATGGAGGAATCGGTTGACCTATGACCTTGCGATCAAATGTTTTCGGTTCCCATTGGAGAGGCACGTCCTTTAATCGCACGGTTTTGCGGTGCTGTCGCAAAACACAGACACTAAACTTATTACAGTGAACAGAGACGTCAACGAACGAACGGACAGGAGTCGTATACTCCTAGCTCACTCATTTGTTACATAGTTTAATTCTTAATATCTTTGCGTGTTTTTGGTACTTGCATTGTTTAATTCATAAATTTCGGGCGTATTATAGTATTTGAGAGTTGTAGAATCGCGTTTTAGTACCTGAATAGTGTAAATTCGCGTAATCGTTTGTCTTCTCTTTTTGTTTTGAACGGCCAGTGTCGGTTCGTCACAGTCAGCGTGCTCCCTGCCGCCGTTGGATAAGCAGCTGCAGCTGCAAGTCGTATACTCCTAGCTCACTCATTTGTTACATAGTTTAATTCTTAATTTCTTTGCGTGTTTTTGGTACTTGCATTGTTTAATTCATAATTTTCGGGCGTATTATAGTATTTGAGAGTTGTAGCATCGCGTTTTAGTACCTGAATAGTGTAAATTCGCGTAGTCGTTTGTCTTCTGTTTTTGTTTTGAACGGCCAGTGTCGGTTGGTCAGTCAGTGTGCTCCCTGCCGCCGTTGGATAAGCAGCTGCAGCAGCAAGTCGTATACTCCTAGCTCACTCATTTGTTACATAGTTTAATTCTTAATATCTTTGCGTGTTTTTGGTACTTGCATTGTTTAATTCACAAATTTCGGGCGTATTGTAGTATTTGAGAGTTGTAGCATCGCGTTTTAGTTCCTGAATAGTGTAAAATCGCGTAGTCTCCTTCCACCACCGAGCAGTGTGTCAGCAGTGCGCAAGTAGCAGCATTACTGCATTTACTAGGCAATCTTGTATTTTAATAACCGTTTAAATTTTGTGTCGATTTGTTTGCGCTCTCTGTAGATTAGTTTAGACGTTCTTTGCACAACAGTTTTTAGCATGGATAGGGACTGCAACTGCTGTGTTCGGATGCAGGCTGAGTTGGCATCCCTTTGCTCCCAGCTTCAGGCAGTGTTGGCTTCGGTCACACAGCTTGAGGCTGTTGCCAATGGGCATCACTGTGCGGGTCTGGATGGGGGTTTGTCGGGGACGGCCAGCTCGTCCCACGCATCCCCCGATCGGACTACGACTGTGGTTGCCCGGGATACTGCCCACATTGAGGCTGATCCCTCACCTGTGGTAGAGTGGGAGATCGTCTCAAGGTGTGGCAGGGGGCGAAAGACATTCCGGAGGGCTGAACGGAAGGCCTCTCCAGTTTGTCTGACGAACCGGTTTCAGGCTCTGTCTCAGGCTGCTACTGATCTTCGGCCTGACATGGCTGCTTGTCCTGTTCCAGAGGTTGCCCCTCAGTCTGCAAGATCCGGGCGGTCGCAGACCGCTTACTGGTAGTTGGGAGCTCCAACGTCAGGCGCATAATGGGGCCCCTTAGGGATATGGCAGCAAGAGAGGGGAAGAAAACCAATGTGCACTCCGTGTGCATAACGGGGGGAGTCATTCCAGATGTGGAAAGTGTCCTTCCGGATGCCATGAAGGGTACAGGGTGCACTCATCTGCAAGTGGTCGCTCATGTCGGCACCAATGATGTGTGTCGCTATGGATCGGAGGAAATCCTCTCTGGCTTCCGGCGGCTATCTCATTTGGTGAAGACTGCCAGTCTCGCTAGCGGGATGAAAGCAGAGCTCACCATCTGCAGCATCGTCGACAGGACTGACTGAGGACCTTTGGTACAGAGCCGAGTGGAGGGTCTCAATCAGAGGCTGAGACGGTTCTGCGACCGTGTGGGCTGCAGATTCCTCGACTGGCGCCATAGGGTGGTGGGGTTTCTGGTTCCGCTGGATAGGTCAGGAGTCCACTACACGCAACAAGCGGCTACACGGGTAGCAGGGGTTGTGTGGCGTGGGCTGGGCGGTTTTTTAGGTTAGATGGCCTTGGGCAAGTACAGAAAGGGCAACAGCCTCAACGGGTGCGGGGCAAAGTCAGGACATGCGGGGACCAAGCAGCAATCGGTATTGTAATTGTTAACTGTCGAAGCTGCGTTGGTAAAGTACCGGAACTTCAAGCGCTAATAGAAAGCACCGAAGCTGAAATCGTTACAGGTACAGAAAGCTGGCTGAAGCCAGAGATAAAGTCTGCCGAAATTTTTACAAAGCTACAGACGGTGTTTAGAAAGGATAGATTGCATGCAACCGGTGGTGGAGTGTTCGTCGCTGTTAGTAGTAGTTTATCCTGTAGTGAAGTAGAAGTGGATAGTTCCTGTGAATTATTATGGGTGGAGGTTACACCCAACAACCGAGCTAGGTTAATAATTGGCTCCTTTTACCGACCTCCGGACTCAGCAGCATTAGCGGCAGAACAACTGAGAGAAAATTTGGAATACATTTCACATAAATTTTCTCAGCATGTTATAGTCTTAGGTGGAGATTTCAATTTACCAGATATAGACTGGGACACTCAGATGTTTAGGACGGGTAGTAGGGACAGAGCATCGAGTGACATTATACTGAGTGTACTATCCGAAAATTACCTCGAGCAATTAAACAGAGAACCGACTCGTGGAGATAACATCTTGGATCTACTGATAACAAACAGACCCAAACTTTTCGACTCTGTATGTGCTGAACAGGGAATCAGTGATCATAAGGCCGTTGCAGCATCCCTGAATATGGAAGTTAATAGGAATATAAAAAAAGGGAGGAAGGTTTATCTGTTTAGCAAGAGTAATAGAAGGCAGATTTCAGACTACCTAACAGATCAAAACGAAAATTTCTGTTCCGACACTGACAATGTTGAGTGTTTATGAAAAAAGTTCAAGGCAATCGTAAAATGCGTTTTAGACAGGTACGTGCCGAGTAAAACTGTGAGGGACGGGAAAAACCCACCGTGGTACAACAACAAAGTTAGAAAACTACTGTGAAAGCAAAGAGAGCTTCACTCCAAGTTTAAACGCAGCCAAAACCTCTCAGACAAACAGAAGCTAAACGATGTCAAAGTTAGCGTAAGGAGGGCTATGCGTGAAGCGTTCAGTGAATTCGAAAGTAAAATTCTATGTACCGACTTGACATAAAGTCCTAGGAAGTTCTGGTCTTACGTTAAATCAGTAAGTGGCTCGAAACAGCATATCCAGACACTTCGGGATGATGAAGGTATTGAAACAGAGGATGACACGCGTAAAGCTGAAATACTAAACACCTTTTTCCAAAGCTGTTTCACAGAGGAAGACCGCACTGCAGTTCCTTCTCTAAATCCTCGCACAAACGAAAAAATGGGTGACATCGAAATAAGTGTCCAAGGAATAGAAAAGCAACTGGAATCACTCAACAGAGGAAAGTCCACTGGACCTGACGGGATACCAATTCGATTCTACACAGAGTACGCGAAATAACTTGCCTCCCTTCTAACAGCCGTGTACCGCAAGTCTCTAGAGGAACGGAAGGTTCCAAATGATTGGAAAAGAGCACAGGTAGTCCCAGTCTTCAAGAAGGGTCGTCGAGCAGATGCGCAAAACTATAGACCTATATCTCTGACGTCGATCTGTTGTAGAATTTTAGAACATGTTTTTTGCTCGAATATCATGTCGTTTTTGGAAACTCAGAATCTACTACGTAGGAATCAACATGGATTCCGGAAACAGCGATCGTGTGAGACCCAACTCGCTTTATTTGTTCATGAGACCCAGAAAATATTAGATACAGGCTTCCAGGTAGATGCTCTTTTTCTTGACTTCCGGAAGGCGTTCGATACAGTTCCGCACTGTCGCCTCGCCTGATAAACAAAGTAAGAGCCTACGGAATATCAGACCAGCTGTGTGGCTGGATTGAAGAGTTTTTAGCAAACGGAACACAGCATGTTGTTATCAATGGAGAGACGTCTACAGACGTTAAAGTAACCTCTGGCGTGCCACAGGGGAGTGTTATGGGACCATTGCTTTTCACAATATATATAAATGACCTAGTAGATAGTGTCGGATATTCCATGCGGCTTTTCGCGGATGATGCTGTAGTATACAGAGAAGTTGCAGCATTAGAAAATTGTAGCGAAATGCAGGAAGATCTGCAGCGGATAGGCACTTGGTGCAGGGACTGGCAACTGACCCTTAACATAGACAAATGTAATGTACTGCGAATACATAGAAAGAAGGATCCTTTATTGTATGATTATATGATAGCGGAACAAACACTGGTAGCAGTTACTTCTGTAAAATATCTGGGAGTATGCGTGCGGAACGATTTGAAGTGGAATGATCATATAAAATTAATTGTTGGTAAGGCGTGTACCAGGTTGAGATTCATTGGGAGAGTCCTTAGAAAATGTAGTCCATCAACAAAGGAGGTGGCTTACAAAACACTTGTTCGACCTATACTTGAGTATTGCTCATCAGTGTGGGATCCGTACCAGATCGGGTTGACGGAGGAGGTAGAGAAGATCCAAAGAAGAGCGGCGCGTTTCGTCACAGGGTTATTTGGTAACCGTGATAGTGTTACGGAGATGTTTAACAAACTCAAGTGGCTGACTCTGCATGAGAGGCGCTCTGCATCGCGGTGTACCTTGCTCGCCAGGTTTCGAGAGGGTGCGTTTCTGGATGAGGTATCGAATATATTGCTTCCCCCTACTTATACCTCCCGAGGAGATCACGAATGTAAAATTAGAGAGATTAGAGCGCGCACGGAGGCTTTCAGACAGTCGTTCTTCCCGCGAATCATACGCGACTGGAACAGGAAAGGGAGGTAATGACAGTGGCACGTAAAGTGCCCTCCGCCACACACCGTTGGGTGTCTTGCGGAGTATAAATGTAGATGTAGATGTAGATGTAGATAACTTTGCGAAAATAAAGAAAGTAAACTTTTCACTCGAGGAAAGACTTGAACCAGTGACCTCTCGTTCCGCAGCTGCTCACGCTACCCACCGGACCACGGCGCTCTTGAGCTCACACTATCCTTGATGTTGCATATCTTGCGCATGGACTACTCAGTTTGTATATTTTGCTTATTATTTCATAGTTCCACACAACTTCTTCCTGTGTTCTCGATCGATCTGGGTTCAGTTTTTCAATGCCTTTCCACTGTGCCAGCTTATAACTAAATCTGAGGGGGGTGCGATGGGGAGGTTCCCTTGTTAATATTCACGCCGTCATAAATTTTGCTCTTTCTGTTACATTAACGTACAGGGTGAGGTGAAAAATTATTTCACTGTATGTGCTATTGTCTCCCGTACCTCATCCTTGCAATTATAATACAACAAAACACTTTTGCATACGAATTGATAACTTTTACTACCGAGTCTTATTCAAACATACATTGGAATCTTACATGAGTCTGAAACTACCTAACTTTTACAATTATCGCTTATTTTTGTGGTGGTAATAAACTCTTTGGTTTCAATACACCAGAATACACTGATAAACGTATGTAATAATATAACACTAGAAATTTTCGGTAGAATTCTAAACCTTTTAAACCTACATTTGGTGCAGTAAAATTTAATCAAACAAAGGCAAAAATGTTATTACATATGTAATACACTGAGGTGACAAAAGTCATGGGGTACCTTCTAAAATCGTGTTGGACCTTCTCTTGCCCGATGTAGTGCAGCAAGTCTATACGTCGTGGACTCAACAAGTCGTTGGACGTCTCCTGCAGAAGTATTGAGCCACGCTGCCGCTGTAACCGCCCATAATTGCTAAAGTGTTACTGGTGAAGGATTTTGTGCACGAACTGACCTCTCGATTATGTCCCATAAATGTTCGATGGGATTCATGCCGGGCGATCTCTGTGGCCAAGTCATCCGCTCGAACTGGCCAGAATGTTCTTCAAACCAATCGCAAACAGTTGTGAACCAGTGATATGGCACAATGTGATCCATAAAAATTCCATCATTGTTTGGGAACATGATGTCCAAAAATAGCTAATAATGGTCTCCAAGTAGCAGAACATGACATTTTCCAGTCAATGATCGGTTCATTGGACTAAAGGACCACGTAACACAGCCCACATCTTTAAGGAGCCAGCGCCAGCTTGCACGATACCTGGTTGACAACCTGGGTAAATGGTTTCGTGTAGTCTTCGCCACACTCAGACGCTACCATCACCTCTTACCAACAGAATTCGAAATTCAGGGGACCAGGTCACGGTTTTCCAGTCGTCTAGCCCAAGAGAGACTCTGCAGGTGATGTCGTGCTGTCGTGCTGCTAACAAAGGTGCTCGCGCCGGTCGTCAGCTGCCATACCCCATTAATGCCAAATTTCGCAGCACTATCCGAACTGGTACATTCGTCGTACGCCCCACATTGATTTCTGTGGTTATTTCACGCTGTGCTACTTGTCTGTCAGCACTGATACCTCTAAGCAAACGGGGCTGCTCTCCGTCGTTCAGCGAAGGCCGTCGGCCACTGCGTCATTCGTGGTGAGAAGTAATGTCTGAAATTCGTTATTCGCGGTACTCTCTTGACACTTTGGACTTCGGAAGCTCCGTCTACTATCTCTCAATTCCAGTCGTGCTTATATAGCCACGTCCGAAACCTTTTTCACATGGATCACCTGAGTACAAATGACAGCTCCATCACTGCACTGCCATTTTATGTCTCTTGTAAGCGATACTACTGCCATCTATGTATTTGCATATCGCTATCCCATTACTTTTCGCACCTCATTGTATGTTAAAAACGTGTGGAGTACCGTCCTGTTGGTAGGTGAGGTTGGTATGTTCCCACGGAATAACGTATTTTGCCTTATGCCTACACACACGTAACCGGTAACAAGTTGACAGATGAAGAAATATGTGCTACAAACCTTAAACTGTGGATCTGTACAGAATACACTAAATTTTGGTGAAGTGTGAATGTACTTTGCTATAGCGCAAGGATTTTCTGCGTCCCAGACACGGACACACTCTATCCACCACACCATTCTAAAATGACGTTGCTTCATCAGCAAGGAAATGTTTCTCACCAAGTCCATCAACTACCAATTCCATGTGTAGTCTTCTATAATACTCCGATGTCAGAGCTTGCAGCAATTGCAAGTAACAAACGTTTAGTTCGCATTATGTTGGTGCACAAGTTGCTAGCGTTTTCGTTCTGCATTTTGATATTCCGGTTGTTACGGGTTTATTCATCGATTGTCTTTTATTTGTAGTCTACTGTTGCTGTTTGAGTTTACGTACATCATTTTGTCATTTGCTGATAGTGAGTGCAGCTGTTGACACTAGAAAATGGTGTGACAAGTGCAGAAATTGGATCATTTCCGACTTATTTTCCGTTTGCTTAGCTGGGTGGTAACGTGCTTGCCTCCCGTGCAGTGGGCCCGGGTTCGATTCTCGGACGGGCTGGAGATTTTCTCCGCTCGTGGACTGAGTGTTGTATTGTCCTCGTCATCATTTCATCCTCATCACCGGCGCACAAGTCGCCCACTGTGGCGTCGACTGAAATAAGACTTGCATTTGGCGGCCGAACTTCCCCGGACGGGGCCTTCCGGCCGACGACGCCATACGCTCATTTCCATTTCTTCCTTATTGGCTCCGAGCACTACGCGACTTAACTTCTGAGGTCATTAGTCGCCTAGAACTTAGAACTAATTAAACCTAACTAACCTAAGGACATCACACACATCCATGCCCGAGGCAGGATTCGAACCTGCGACCGGAGCAGTCCCGCGGTTCCGGACTGCGCGCCTAGAACCACTATTTCTTCCTTATTCTTCTGGTTGAGTTCAATAGAGGGCTGGGGCGGAGGCAGCCAGAAACATTTGCACCCTGTATGGGGATAATGCCATTGGACAGAGCACGGCAAGAAAATGGTTTTCTCGTTTTAAGGAGGCTCGTTTTGACATTAATAGCCCACCATGTTCAGGAAGATTTTCGCGGTTTGATGAAAATCGTTTAAACATTTTTTTAATCTATAATGATGGACGTCATTGTATTCGAGAATTGGCAAGTGTGTTTTGAACTGGTCATTCCACACTCGTGCGAAATTTGCTTGCAATGGGGAGGTTCAAAAATTGAGTGCATGGGTACAGCTTGCTCTAACAATAAGTCAAAATCACACAAATCAGCGTGTGGCCATATGTGCATCTCTGCTTGCTCGTCATCAATTGGCTCGTGAACAACAGCGCCTATTCCTATCTTGTACCGTCACTGGTGACAAGAAATGGTGTCTTTAAGCCAACGTAAGGAAAAGAAAGGAATGATTGAGCCCAAACAATGCAGCAGCTTGCCGTACAAAGACCTGTGCACATCCACAAAGAGGTCATGTTAGGCATCTGGTGCAGCAGCGGCAGTGTTGTGTACTACGGATTGCTATCCCAGGGTGTAATCATCAATGCGGACATTTATTGTCAACAACTGAGACATTTTGCAGACGCAATCCAAAAACAACGACCAGGAAGACTGCGTGAACAGATGCTACTCCACGATAACGCCCGCACGCATTCTGCTGGACTGACAAAAAATACTACACAGGAGTTGGGTTGTGAAGTCATTCGGCCGGCCGGAGTGGCCGAGCGGTTCTAGGCGCTACAGTCTGGAACCGCGCGACCGCTACGGTCGCAGGTTCGAATCCTGCCTCGGGCAGGTTAGTTAGGTTTAAGTAGTTCTAAGTTCTAGGGGACTGATAACCACAGCAGTTAAGTCCCATAGTGCTCAGAGCCATTTGGACCATTTTTTGGGAAGTCATTTCCCTCCCACCTTATTCGCCTGATTTACCTCCCTCAGATTTTCTTCTTTCCCGCTCTCTATCGAAAAACCTTCAAGGAACTTCCATTCCGGATGAATATACGCTCCGAATATGTCTCGACGAGTTCTTCGCCTCAAAATCAAGTAATTTTTTCAGTCGCGGAATCGAATAATTATCCCAGCGTCGGCAGACTGTTGTAAACAGTGAAGGAGAATATATTATTGATGATAAAGTCCCTGTTATGTGCTCCTGTTGTGTTTATTAAACTTATGGAAAAACGCTACACATTTACGCATCAGTCCAGAAAAGTGTTCACCTCTCCGCTCACTTCCGCATGCGACGTACAAAAGTTACCCGCATACGATCAGATTTGCTTTCGGTCTCTCTCACAGAGCTGTAAACATTACCTACCTACACCACATGCAATTGACACGTGCTGTTTGTGAAACCTTGTTTGAACGGTCTGTCCATTGCTTTAACCGATTGATACGAATGACTTTCGGACATGACGTAAGATTACTTGGCGTTTGCGTGAAATTTATTGTCTGCTGTGCTTCAGACTCTAGAGAAAGAAAAGCGGAAACTGCTGCAACAAAACGATTTTTCTGCATTATTGTCCGGAAAATATAGACAAGATTTATTGGTGAAACCGCTTCAGCCATTTGTAATAATCTTAAACACTACATGCATGTATTAGGTGTGACCCATGTCGCCCCTTCGTAGCTTATGTGTGTAAACCTAGTGCAAACAGCGGTACATAAACGAAAAACATAAGTGTGTAACAGGGAGAGAGACCAATGCTGAATTGCGATAGTCACCGACAGCAAGGGCAACTCGACCGACGGCGTCCTGAATCGTCTCTATACGTATCAACCGCTGCTTGACAAGCAGATTTATCATATCCCGCACTTCAGCGTGGTGTGGCCTTACATGTCGCAGGTTGTCAACACCTGCTGCAAGATAAGCACAACGCTGTGTCACAAGCCCAGGCCTTTGGTGGCGATTGTCGCAGATTGCGATTATCTGCCATAGTAATTACGTCACTGTACAACCCCGACACGTATATAAGAGCACATGTCTGATTCAGTGGTACGTTCTCCAGCCGCAACACCGCAGCAATGGCAGGTAAGGCGCAGTTTACGCATTCGCAAGTCATGTGGCCTTCTAATTTGGTATTCCAGGCGCTTATAAACAGACGGACTGCTGTTCCATTGTTATCAGTTCAGAAGTGTATTAATTTGACATTATAAACATCGATATTATTTTATGTGATCTTCAGTCCGAGGATTGGTTTGATACAGCTCTATGTTCTACTCTATCTCTTGCAAGCCTCTTCGTCTATGAACGACTACCGCATCCTACATCCTGCTTACTATATTCATCTCTTGGCCTCCTTCTACGATTTTACATCCCCTCCCCACATTTCCCCAATACTAAATTGATGGTCCCTCGATGTCTCAGAATGTCTCCCATCAACCGCTCCCTTCTTTTAGCCACATTGTGCCACAAATATCTTGTCTCCACAATTAGTTACACGATCTACCGATCTAATCTTCAACATTCTTCTGTAGCTGCATATTTCAAAAGCCTCTATTCACTTCTTGTGCAAACTATTCGTCGTCCTTGTTTCACTTCCATACTTGGCTACATTCCAAATATGTTCACAAAAGACTTCCTAACATTAAATATACATTCGATTTTGACATATTTCTACTCTTCAACGACACTTTTCTTGCCATTGCTAGCCTACCTTTTATATCCCCCCTACTTCGGTCGTTATTAGTTATTTTTCTGTCCAAATATTAAAACTGGTCATACTTTCTGTGTCTCGATCCGTAATCTAATTCCCTCAACATCACCTGATTTAATTCGACTACATTCCATTTTCTGTGTTTTGGTTTTGTTGATGCTCATCGACTGTTGCCAGCATCATATTTAAAGTACCAGGGAAGCAGGTTGCTAGCCTTACTTCCTTAGATGGGGAGCTATTAATATCAATGGGGGCTACTCTGGGAAGAAGGTAGAGCTGGCAGAGGCTGCAAGTAAGATGGGGCTGGACGTTTTAGCTGTTAGTGACATTCGGGTAAGGGGTGAGAAAGAAGAGGAAGTGGGAGAATACAAGGTCTACCTGTCAGGAGTCAAAGCAGGAATAGCACAATGGGGTGTAGAGCTTCACATCAGGAAAGAAATGGAACCCAGCGTAGTTGCAATAAGGTATGTAAACGAACGACTGATGTGGATAGATTTGACAGTGTCTAGCAAGAAAATTAGGATTGTGTCAGTATATTCGCATTGTGAAGGGACAGATCAAGATAAGATGGATAGTTTTTATGAGGCACTCAGTGATGTAGTTGTTAGATTAAAGGACAAGGACAGTGTTCTGCTCATGGGTGATTTTAACGCCAGGATTGGAAATCGAACAGAAGGGTATGAAAAGGTTATAGGTAAATTTGGAGAGGATATGGGGGCCAACAGGAACGGGAAACAACTCTTGGATTTCTGTGCCAGTATGGGCTTAGTAATCACAAACTCCTTTTTTAAACATAAGAACATTCACCGGTATACTTGGGAAGGCAGGAGAACCAGATCTGTCATTGACTATATAATAACAGATTAGGAATTCAGGAAGGCTGTGAGGGACACACGTGTATTCAGGGGATTCTTTGATGACACTGATCATTATTTAATCTGCAGTGAAATTGGGATTGTGAGGCCGAAAGTGCAGGAGGTCAGGTCCATATGTAGGAGGATAAGAGTGGAGAAACTTCAGGATAAGGAAATCAGGCACAAGTACATAACAGCGATCTCAGAAAGGTACCAGTTAGTTGAATGTAGTCAATTACAGTCATTGGAAAAGGAATGGACAAGGTACAGGGACACAGTACTAGAAGTGGCTAAAGAATGTCTTGGAACAGTAGCGTGTAAAAGTAGGATGAAGCAAACAGCTTGGTGGAATGATACAGTCAAGGCAGCCTGTAAAAGGAAAAAGAAGGCGTATCAAAAATGGCTACATACCAGAACCCAGGTAGACAGAGAAAGTTATGTTGAAGAAAGAAACAAAGCCAAACAGATAATTGCAGCATCCAAGAAGAAATCGTGGGAAGACTTTGGAAACAGTTTGGAGACTATGGGTCAAGCTGCTGGAAAACCATTCTGGAGTGTAATTAGCAGTCTTCGAAAGGAAGGTAAGAAGGAAATGACAAGTATTTTGGGCAGATCATGAAAACTGCTGGTGAATCCTGTGGATGCCTTGGGCAGATGGAGGGAATATTTTGAAGAGTTGATCAATGTAGTTGAAAATGCGATCAGTAATGTTTCAGATTTCGAAGTAGAATGGGATAGGAATGATGATGGAAATAGGATCACATTTGAGGAAGTGGAGAAAATGGTCAGTAGATTGCAGTGCAATAAAGCAGCTGGGGTGGATGAAATTAAGTCAGAAATCATCAAATACAGTGAAATGTCAGGTCTTAAATGGCTACACAGGATAATTGAAATGGCCTGGGGGTCGGGACAGGTTCCATCAGACTGGACAAAAGCAGTAATCACACCAATCTTTAAACATGGAAACAGAAAAGATTGTAACAACTACAGAGGTATCTCTTTAATCAGCGTTGTGGGTAAAATCTTCTCATGTATTGTTGAAAGGAAAGTGCGAGTATTAGTTGAGGACCAATTGGATGAAAATCAGTGTGGGTTTAGGCCTCTTAGAGGTTGTCAGGACCAGATCTTTAGCTTACGGCAAATAATGGAGAAGTATTATGAGTGGAACAGGGAATTGTATCTATGCTTTATAGATCTAGAAAAGGCATATGACCGGGTTCCTAGGAGGAAGTTATTGTCTGTTCTACAAGATTATGGAATAGGAGGCAAACTTTTGCAAGCAATTAAAGGTCTTTACATGGATAGTCAGGCAGCAGTTAGAGTTGACGGTAAATTGAGTTCATGGTTCAGAGTAGTTTCAGGGGTAAGACAAGGCTGCAACCTGTCTCCACTGTTGTTCATATTATTTATGGATCATATGTTGAAAACAATAGACTGGCTGGGTGAGATTAAGATATGTGAACACAAAATAAGCAGTCTTGCATATGCGGATGACTTAGTTGTGATGGCAGATTCGATTGAAAGTTTGCAAAGTAATATTTCAAAGCTAGATCAGAAATGTAAGGACTATGGTATGAAGATTAGCATCTCCAAAACGAAAGTAATGTCAATGGGAAAGAAATATAAACGGATTGAGTGCCAAATAGGAGGAACAAAGTTAGAACAGGTGGACGGTTTCAAGTACTTAGGATGCATATTCTCACAGGATGGCAACATAGTGAAAGAACTAGAAGCGAGGTGTAGCAAAGCTAATGCAGTGAGCGCTCAGCTACGATCTACTCTCTCCTGCAAGAAGGAAGTCAGTACCAAGACTAAGTTATCTGTGCACCGTTCAATCTTTCGACCAACTTTGTTGTATGGGAGCGAAAGCTAGGTGGATTCAGGTTACCTTATCAACAAGGTTGAGGCTACGGATATGAAAGTAGCTAGGATGATTGCAGGTACTAGTAGATGGGAACAATGGCAGGAGGGTGTCCACAATGAGGAAATCAAAGAAAAACTGGGAATGAACTCTATAGATGTAGCAGTCAGGGCGAACAGGCTTAGATAGTGGGGTCATGTTACACGCATGGGAGAAGCAAGGTTACCCAAGAGACTCATGGATTCAGCAGTAGAGGGTAGGAGGAGTCGGGGCAGACCGAGGAGAAGGTACCTGGATTCGGTTAAGAATGATTTTGAAGTAATAGGTTTAACATCAGAAGAGGCACCAATGTTAGCACTGAACAGGGGATCATGGAGGAACTGTATAAGGGGGGCTATGCTCCAGACTGAACGCTGAAAGGCATAATCAGTCTTAAATGATGATGATGATGATGATGATGATGCTCATCGATATAATGTATAAAGTAAATTTTCAGTTCGGTTGTGACCATTACGGTTATCTTCTAAAAAATTTCATTGCTACGCTACTTCAAAACCACACAGACACACAGATGCCCTAAGCGGGAATTATCAGTTAAGACAACGACACTCCAGCCAATGACATTCCAGGCCAAAGACGTGTCTGGAGACGCCCCGGACAACGGTGGGATTCCAACCTATCACCATCCATACGGTCTCATAAACACACAAAAAGAAAAAACGGTGCACCACGAAAGAATTCCCCGAATGGAACGAAAATCGGTAGATATGATGTACATATACAGACAAACAATTGATTACCATTTCAGAAAACCAGGATGACTTATTCAAGAGAATGAGCTCCACAAACCTACCACGTCAGTGACGCGCTGAATCATATCTGTCCCTTATGCAAGCAGTTATTCGGCTTGGCACTGCTTGACAGAGTTGTTGGATGTCCTGCTGAGGCTTATCGTACCAGATTCTGTCCAATCGGTGAGTTAGATCGTCAGAATCCCGAGATGATTGTAGAGCCCTGCGCATAACGCTAAAAGAAATGCCACTCCAGATCATCACTCCTGTTTATGAGGCCGTATGGATGGAGACGGGTTGGAATCCCACCGTTGTCCGGGGCGTCTCCAGACACGTCTTTGGCCTGGAATGTCATTGGCTGGAGTGTCGTTGTTTTAACTGATAATTCCCGCTTAGGGCATATGTGTTGTTTAGATTTGACGTTGTATTGTAAGAATAGAACAGGCCCAAACATGGAGCCATGGATTTCTACACAAGTGTTAATTATACCTTTTTTGGTCCTTATTCTCACGGACCAACAATTCATTTTCCTTATCGCTAATTCCATACTTCGTATCCTCGACACAGCGAAAGCTGTGAAAGAATGAATACAATTGCATTCCTTTTACGGAGGAAAAAATGCTTGAAAATCCTCTGTAAGTCATTCAATCAACAATCATAGTGTAGTCACCATCATCACTGCATCGGTTCCTTTCTTCGGATGTCCCCAAATAATCTTGAAATGCTTTTAATATATGTGAGCTAAAATCAGAAAATCTTCATTGTCATCATTACCATCTGGTTCTTGGAGTAAGCCTTCGATTCTGATGTGATCTACACTCCAGCTTTAATTCGGTCTTCCCAATAACGCCCAACTTTTGATCAGTATTCTTTAGTTTGCTTTCGTAGACACTCGTAATCAGTTTCAAGAATATGGTTATATATATATTGGGTATACTAACTTGGATTGTTTTCAGTTATTGAGAAGATCTTCATTTTTCATTTCTTCATTTTCATCTGATCAACTCTTCAAGGATCTGCAATGTGACCATTTCTATTAATGAAAGACGGTGATATAGTAGAAGCTGTTGATATTTTTCCGAACCCTTTTAATTATGACGTTTCCAAGTACCGATATGGCCAACGACCTTGCCGCAGTGGTAATACCGGTTTCCGTCAGATCACCGTAGTTAAGCCCTGTCAGGCTGGGCTAGCACTTGGATGGGTGACGATCCGGTCTGCCGAGCGCTGTTGGCAAGCGTGGTGCCCTTGTGAGGCAAACTGAGGAGCTACTTGATTGAGAAGTAGCGGCTCCGGTCTCGGAAACTGGCATACGGCCGGGAGAGCGGTGTGATGGCCACATGCCCCTCCGTATCCGCATCCAGTGACGCCTGTGGGCTGAGGATGTCACGGCGGCCGGTCGGTACCTTTGGGCCTTCATGTCCTGAGCCATGATATATTTCACCCCAAAGAAAGTATTACGAAAAACCAACACTAGCTTAATTACCTTCCTGCATCTACATCTATACTCCACAAGCCACCACCGTTGTGTCCCCTATTTCCCGTTCCAGTCATGAATAGTTCGTGGTCTCTAATTTTGTCTTCGTGGTTCCTTCGCGAGGTATACCTTGCAGGAAGCAATATATTTGTTGACTCTTCTAGAAATGTAGGCTCTCTGAAATTTCACAACGAACCACATCGTGATGCATAACGCCTCTCTGCCATTGGTGTCGTTTGATCGCCTCTGTGATGCTTTCGTGACTACTAAACGAACGTATGACGAATCGCGTAGTTCTCCTTTGGTTCTGCTCTATTTCTTCTACTGTCCTGTCTGGTACAAGTCCAACATTGACGATAAATACTCGAGAAACGATCGAAATTTGTTGATGGACTACATTTCCTGAGAATTCTTCGAATGAATCTCAGTCTGGCATCTGCCTTACTCGCGCTGAATTTTATGTGGTTGCTCCATTTCAAATCGCTTCGCTCGTACTTCAAATTATTTTATGGAAGTAACTGATTGTTCTACGATTTTGTAATCATACAATGAAGAATCTTTCTGTCTATGTTTTCGCGCTAAGTTACATTTGTGTGGGGTCAACTGCCACTACCAGCACCAAGCGTCGATCCTTCGCACTTCGTTACAGTTGGCCCCGTCGCGATTTCTCTGCATACGACGTCATCATCCGCGAAAAGCCTCATGGAATTTCCGACGTTATCTTCCAGGTTATTTATATATAGGGTGAGCACAAAGTCTTGCCCTGATTATAACAATTTTTTACAGAATAACCGTTTGACATAATAATTTACATTTGATGCCGTTACATAGGTCAGTGTTACTAGTTTTTTTTTTTTTGTTCTTTTTTTTTTAAGATCAGTTACGTTAGTAAACCTCAACGTCTGCTCCCTTGGTAGCTCGGAGAATGTCGAGGCGGTATTCCAGTTCCCGCCAGGTGTTTTGTAACATGTGTTCTGTCACAGTACCCACAGCAGCTTGTATCCTAGCCTTCAGTTCATCGACATCAACAAGACGAAGACTCTGTCCTTGATACAGCCCCAGAAAAAAAAATCAAGGGGTGTAATGTCTGGAGAGTGGAGTAATGACCGGATCAATGGATTGGAAGGCACGGTCCAACACCCTGGCCACCCCGCTCTCCAGACATTGCGCTCCTTGACGTTTTTTTCTTGGGCTATATCAAGGACAGAGTCGACTGTGTATGCCTACCCTAACGTTCCCATGCAGTTCAACATCAGATTACTGTCACATATGAATGTCCTACGGATCTGGGTATCAGACGATTCGATCAGCGAGCCAAATGGCTGCCAAAATAAGGCCTCTCTGAAACTCTGTCAACTGCTGATAATGGTGTCTCACCTGGGTATGCGACATCTCTGTGTCCTTTACAGTAATCGCTCAGTATCTGACGCTGTTCACACCCCTTCTATACCCTACCAGATCTGGTAACAACACTAAATCCGAAAAACACTAATACCCTCTGGCGGACGTTCTACTGTGACAACAAATTGCCACTTTACTCATTTCAATTAATTGTATATAATAATGATAATCGGGCTATGCCAGGATCTTCACCTGGATGGAGTCCGGCCACCTGGTGCAAGTGTTTTTAATTGACGCCACTTCTGGGACTTGAGTGTCGGCGACGATGAAATTATGATAAAGACTACACAACACCCAGTCCCCGAGTGGAGAAAAATATCCGACCCAGCCGGGAATTGAACCCAGCTCCCCCACGTGTTTTTCCGCCAGGCAACCACTCAGCTAAGAAATAAATTGGATGATATCAGGGATGATGTTTCCAGCGAAGTATATCAGCCACAAATGTAGCCCCTGAGCCACTTAAATGATTCTTTGTTATGTCTGAAACATCAACAAAGCATAAATGATAGAAGAGACACAGAAACTTCAAAGAACAACAGAGGTTTTCATGACGTTGTTTTGATAGTAGAGTAGCTCCGTAAGAGATACTGCTAAAAAGCGTTATTGACCATCTTCTTTCATCTTCATACCCCTTTCTTCTCCTACCCGGTAAAAAATCAGTTAATCTGTAAAGCAATTTCATATTATATGACGTAGCTACAGTTTGTATCATCCTCTCGCTCTTGTCACTTTATCAATTATTATTTGCATTGACTATTTCGTCAACCCGTTTCTGTAGAGCTGCTTTCACAGATGTTATGGGGAATAAAGTCTGTTCTCTTACTACTTTTCCTTGTCTGGCCACGCTAGAGGACACTGCGGTACATTAACAATACACACTGGTGGCGGTACATCACATTGATGGAAACGCTAACTTGCCTCAATATGAAGGCGTAGTTGCCTCGAAATCGATAGCAAAAGAAAACAGTAAACATGTGCAAATTAGTAAGAGAATAGCCTAAAGACTCTCCAAACAAAATATTTCGCAACCAACAGCTTTCAGCAACAACATTATTTCTATAGTTATCTTGACAGCTGCATAAGGTAAAAACCTAAATTTGTTTCAGTCAATTATCGTTGCTAACACTGGGAAATCCTTCCACAGGAAATGTGCTGCTCGCCCTGCTGTCCGTCGCTGCGCTGCTGACGTCCGCTCATGGGACGAACCTCTCGCTCAACAAGCAAGTACGTCACCATTACAGTTTCAACACTGGGTCCCGTCTATGATACCTTCCTGCTACGAAACAAGCTTTTGTAATGTTAATGTAAAATTGCCGTTTTCAGGCACCACAGCACAAAATAAAGAGTTATAATCACTAAGGTTTCACGTAGATGGTAATAACAGATGCTTCGTTCCAGGTGAAGCGCAACTACCCGGCTTGCTCAGTCCCGTCTGGTCCCTTCGGGAACCCTACCGACTGCACAACGTACTACCAATGCATTGGGGATGGCATCGTCCTAGTGCGGCCCTGCCCATCTGGACTCCACTTCAACCGCAAAACCGCCCAGTGCGATTACCCAGAGCATGCTAAGTGTGAAGTATCTTCTTCTTCTGACGGAGCGGGCACATCAGCCAACAATGAGACACCCAGTGGATCTTCTCCTTTACCTGAATGTCCTTACCCTGCTGATCCAAATGTTGTTGTCCATTTTCCCAATCCTGAGGACTGCAGCAGCTTCTATAAGTGTGGTCTCGATGGAAAACCGGTGTTGATCCCCTGCCCAGCAGGTCTCGAGTGGAATGACGAAGCAGACGCCTGCGACTACCCCGAATCTGCTGGCTGCAGCGTCTCTTCTGGTGGCAGTGGCAGTGGGGGCAAACCAGCCGGTAACTCTAACACTCCTCCACCTGAATGCCCCTTCCCCGCCGATCCAGTGAATGTTGTACAGTTTCCCAACCCTGACAACTGCAGCACCTTCTACAAGTGTAGCCTCGAAGGAGAACCTGTCCTGATCGCGTGTCCAGAAGGCCTGGAATACAATGCTGAGGCTCAGGTATGTGACTACCCTGCGTCTGCTGGCTGCAGCGTTTCTTCTGGTAAAAGTGGCAGCGCAAGCAAACTAAAAAGAAGGTCAAATACTCCTCCACCTGAATGCCCCTTCCCCGCCGATCCAGTAAATGTTGTACAGTTTCCCAATCCTGACAACTGCAGCACCTTCTACAAGTGTAGCCTCGAAGGAGAACCTGTCCTGATCGCGTGTCCAGAAGGCCTTGAGTACAATGCTGAGGCGCAGGTGTGTGACTACCCTGCATCTGCTGGCTGCAGCGTCTCTTCTGGTAAAAGTGGCAGCGGAAGCAAACTAACCAGGTCAAATACCCCTCCACCTGAATGCCCCTTCCCCGCCGATCCAGTAAATGTTGTACAGTTTCCCAATCCTGACAACTGCAGCACCTTCTACAAGTGTAGCCTCGAAGGAGAACCTGTCCTGATCGCGTGTCCAGAAGGCCTTGAATACAATGCTGAGGCTCAGGTGTGTGACTACCCTGCATCTGCTGGCTGCAGCGTCTCTTCTGGTAAAAGTGGCAGCGCAAGCAAACTAACCAGGTCAAATACCCCTCCACCTGAATGCCCCTTCCCCGCCGATCCAGTAAATGTTGTACAGTTTCCCAATCCTGACAACTGCAGCACCTTCTACAAGTGTAGCCTCGAAGGAGAACCTGTCCTGATCGCGTGCCCAGAAGGCCTCGAGTACAATGCTGAGGCTCAGGTGTGTGACTACCCTGCATCTGCTGGCTGCAGCGTCTCTTCTGGTAAAAGTGGCAGCGCAAGCAAACTAACCAGGTCAAATACCCCTCCACCTGAATGCCCCTTCCCCGCCGATCCAGTAAATGTTGTACAGTTTCCCAATCCTGACAACTGCAGCACCTTCTACAAGTGTAGCCTCGAAGGAGAACCTGTCCTGATCGCGTGTCCAGAAGGCCTCGAGTACAACGCTGAGGCTCAGGTGTGTGACTACCCTGCATCTGCTGGCTGCAGCGTTTCTTCTGGTAACAGTGGCACCGCAAGCAAACCAGCTGGGACATCAAACACTCCTCCACCTGAATGTCCTTTCCCTGCTGACCCTAATGTTGTAGTCCATTTCCCCAACCCCGATGATTGCAGCTCCTTCTACAAGTGCGGCCTCGATGGAATAGCCGTGCTGATCCCCTGCCCAGATGGCCTCGAGTGGAATGACGAAGCACATTATTGTGACTACCCCGAATCTGCTGGCTGCAGCGTCTCTTCTGGTAACAGTGGTAGCGTGGGCAAACCAGCCGGAAACTCGAACACTCCGCCACCTGAATGTCCCTCTCCTGCCGACCCAGACAATGTCGTGCAGTTTCCAAACCCTGATGACTGCAGTACCTTCTACAAGTGCGACCTCGATGGAAATGCAGTGCTGCAAGATTGCCCACCTGGCCTCGAATACAATGCTGAAGCTCAGGTGTGCGACTACCGCGACTCTGCTGGCTGCTCTGTCGTCAAAAAATGAATCTGTAAAAGCTATTATGTTCTGTGATACCACATGCTGACTTGTCTTTGGGTACTATTTTATGAATAAAATAAATTGTCTGACGCATACAGTGACTTTTCTTTGATGAAAATTATGTTATATTGTATTTACTCACAAGCGTGTACGGATTTAGTATTATTCTGGGAGAAAGACAGAGCTCCTTCCAGAACGTTAACTTATTTCTAGGCAGTTTAGACTAGCACAATTTGTTTGTCTTTTTTTGTCAATAGGACAAGACATTTTCTAGGTGAATGTTCTTCGTCGTGGTAGACAGGGTTGAGGCAGAAGGCTCTACTTCGGTAAGTTAGATTCAAAGATCGAGTCTTCATTCCTGATGTACCTTCTCTATGGTTTCCGCAAATCCGCCGCACATATGATCAGTAATTTAACATAAATAGGGCTCTTTTTATTTTCTACCTTCGTTTATTTATTTTATTTTTTAATTTCTAAGTTCATTATAAAATTGTCACCCGAGCCGAGACAGTTTGATCATATTCTAAATAATAAGATAATACACAGATTGACAATAATAATAACGATTAATAATAATAATTGAGTATGTAAGATGTTAACATCAAACTGGGAATTATGAACAGAAAACAAATCTCTGTTGCCTGCGGTCAGGATCTATGCACACACCACTCTGGCATTATTTGGAAAAAAGTCACCAAACTGAAATGAGAATAGATGCGGTAGGGAACAACAGACGTGAGGTCTCGTTACAAAAGCAACAGGACATGCAGTCATAGCGTTTACAGTTAATAGTATATGAGGAATTCCTATAGAGAACAGAAGAAATGTGACCAAAGAAAATCGTTTAACTTGTTCTTGATAATAGATGGTTGTCTCTAACGCAGTCTGTTATCGAGGAAGACAACTAAAGGCCTATGAAGAAACAATATCTTTCTCCTAAACGACAGACAACATATAATTCCTTCCTTCTGCTGTTTTTCCTGAATGTGTACAGTTTCCTATCAAACAAGTGAATTTTGACACCAACGTGGCTCATAGAAGAAGAAATTTATTCCGGTTAAACGTGAGAATTCTCAAGCTAATAAACAATATGTACGCTGAATTTTGTAACTAAAAACGTCATTTGAACATTAACTGGTTGATTCCGAAACATTATTCCACATGACACATGGTATAAAGTTTGTAAACCAGTCCTGTTCAAGTATATTCCTGGCGCTAAAAGTGAACAACATACTCAACACAGAATTAGCTATGTTCAGCTACTGCAGGTGATCTTTAACACTTGCCTTCCTTGAAAGCACCCGACCTAACCTCTACTCAGATTTCCGATGTATTCTTTTTAAAGAGGCAGAATGGAATCACTGACAGAACTGTGTGATAAATGGATACGTTGAGTTTGCTTGCGATCGAGAGACAGCCTATTAGCTGAGATACAGAAACAGAGTCCCTCTAACAGATCATGCGCTTTATTATTCACTTCTTGAAAGTCGTTTGTAATAATTATGCTTGTATCATAGCCAAACAAATAGCTTTTAAGAATGCCTCTGCGGAATCAGAGGAAAGATATGTTTATGTGATACGCCAATCTGTAGTGGGTACATGCGTCCTACTGAAATAAAGGTGAAACCAACCGAACGATTGTGCCCTAATTTTATAATGCTGTAGTTCATTTAGCAGCGTACTCTGCACCACCCAGTCTGCGCCTTTTCCTGTCACAAGAAACCCAACTGCCGCAGACTTTCTACGAGAATCTTATACTCTTTATTGCAAGTAGGAGTAAATTGCTATGTGAACTTATAAGGAATTCCTCACGCAAACTTTGTTAATCAGAGAAATATTGAAATAAGAAGAAAGAGAGGAATAAAGGTAATAATAGCATTGACCTGCAGCTATCTACTTCATCTACTCCCCCCTTCTTGAAAAAAAATCCCAGCACAAATTATTTCAGGCTGTCTGCGGAAAGTTTTATGTAAGTAACAAAAAGACATTTTAACGTGTGTTACACTCACGTTCGTTATACCTCTTAGGCATCCGATTGTAATTAAATGGTTTAATAAGCAGCGTCTTAAAGACGTTCTCAAGAAATCTTTATATATCGTCGTAGGAAAGACATTTTGAGCTAGTTTATCTTCATTCGATTAGGAATGATTACCGAAGATTTTAAGAACTTTACAGACTTTTTCCTTCATTTCAATTATTTTGTATTTAAATGTTTCTTTTGCTGCCACGACACTGACCTAATATTTTTTTTTATAATATTCTGATATTCATGTATGCTGCTAGCATATTTTATTATTTGTCTCTCACCAACAGCAGTTCTTAGGAGCTTACAGTATTTATAACGCGCAACTACATGTTACACATAACTGTATCGTAATCACTCACCGCTTACTATCTGGAATACTCTGTCGCTCCACTCGAAGTGTTGCTGCTTTGATACTTCCTAACAGATTAAAACTATGTGCCGGACTGGGACTCGAACCCAGAGCCATGTCCTTCACGTGTAATGATCTTACCGATTGAGATATCCGCGGACGACTCACGATCAGAATCCACAGAAGAGAGGTAGTGGCAAAATCGAAAGTGTAAGGTTGCATGCGTCTTGAGTCGTGCCTAGGTATCTCAGTCGGTAAGAACAAGGCCCGCGAAAAGCATGGTTGCAGGTTTGAGTCCCATTCGGGCACTGAATTTTAATCTGCTAGGAAGTTTCAATGTTTTGTGTTACAGGCGCTCGGTCGGCGTTCGTCAACTGCATACAACGAAGCGGAACGAAGGAAGTATGAAGCTTCATTGTCGAGATCGTAGACGTTATGGACTGTCACCTCCAATGGAGAGCGATGAGAAAAGAAATTCACAATTTGCTGTTTTGTGAATTATTCTGGAATCTACCTCAAGTAATGCTGCCTGTGAGCAATTATATTAGGATAGATGGATGGGAATTTCAACTCCTATCAGATACCGTGCTTTGTATGTTACATATGGTTACAGTCAGGCCAATAAGATTTCATTCATTTACAGTGCTGTACATATGTTGGTATGCCGTGGAAACACTCCTTCGAGCCATGAACTGCGAAATGTGCGAATGAGGTTGATAGTCTGGCATACATACCACTTCTGAAAGCCAAGCTTTCTGCAAGTAGTGATCGATATTTTCACCCACATGGTGAATGCATCAAGAGCAGATCTCTGTTGGGATGGCGTCGAGGTCAATTACCTTTGAGGAAATATCGCCACTCACATCCCTCCCCACTGTCTAACCTGTTAGTCGTAAACGGTTAACGTAGTATTTGGACACTAGGTGACTGAAACGGTTACCATTTGATCTCATCAACTGATCTTCCGCCAACCATTAATTTGTTATTGACCCTCCATAGCTGTTCGTCCAATAAAATACATCCTAAAGTCAAAATATCAATTTATCTATTCCATGTTTCTTCTCTCAATGATATGGCAAGAACTGTCAGCTTCCTCTCAAACATGTAGTTGTCTGTCACATTCAGAATGGGGCTCGTCGTTTGGTGAAAGCTTTCAAACTGCGTGTCCCTGGAGTCAAGAGTGTAAATGTATAGTATCGCTAACTGAAACGAAAGAATGTAGAATTTTAACGATGACTTTCATGAAAGCCAAAGGGAAGGACGAAACCCGATGTTCCTCTTGACTAACAACGATGAGGATATTGAGCTTGAAGTCGTCATCACCTAAAGGACAGATCAACCGTCTCAAATATTTTCATTCCATGATACAATGTTTTATTCCTTTACGTATTTATTAATATTTAATTACTAGTATAGAGATTGGACCTGCTGCTTGGACAGTCAGATCGTATTTCATTCATCATTAAGTTCCAACTACATGAGAATGCGATCCAGCTGGGTACCCGCCCCGTAGCCGAGCTCCTTAACACTCCGTTTCCAGTACACAAGAAGGAGAACCCGACCCGGTTCTAATCCGAGAAGGTTGGCGAACCAGCCAGCCCGGATGTGGTTTTTAGGTGGTTTTCCAGATACAGACAACGCAAGTATTTCCGAAACGTTCTCACACTTTCACATGAGATTTACTCTTGACAAAGATAGGTGGGGTACACAGATTTCGTCCTGCAAGGTGAATAAGAGACTGATAACCATAGATGTTTAGTCTCTTTGAATCCATAACTATAATCTTCATGATAATGTATTCGTATGTTACTACATTATGTCTAAGTTACAATTATAGTCTGGTTTCTTATACACGTATTCCAATGCTCTGTTATTTGTAATTTACATTTATTTATGGCTTCATAATAACTGTGCATTATTTGTTTTTCTATAATTAATAGGATAAACAAAAATGATTTTAACCATACTTCCTATAAGCGAAGGGCACAAATATATCTGACGTTACTCCTTGCTGCGCTCGGTGTCAGCTACTGCCCAGCTGATAAGACCCAGTCTCTGATCTTTTCAGACAATGTTTATTGCTCTGCTCTTGTAAACAACCCTTAAGTGATCAGATGCCCACACATCTATTAAAAACTTCACAACTCCAATGTTATTCTACTCTCCTCAAAACACGTCGCTCCATTTTTATCCCGCTCTAAGCCACCGTCCCATGCGACTACAGTCTCCATCTCGTTACAAGAGAAGTAGATCTGGCAGCTGAAATCAAAGGCGAATTATTTTAACGTACGGAGTAGTCGTTGTTCTACCCCCGTTCAACGTCTTTTAGCCCACGAATTCTGCATTTGTGTGCAGTCGATGACCGAAACCTACAGAAGCACAAGCCCCCGTAGAAACAATACGGCGTAGCAGACAGTCACGACCAACGGCCTCACAAGAACCATTAATGAGGCATTAGAGCCTCTTCATCGAAACTCTACATCTGGAATTCAATGGCGAGCGAGGGGAGAATATAAGACAACACAGCAGTTTCTAGTTTAGGAAATACACTTTCAGACACAAAAATGCCCACCACGAATGGGACGAAAATCGGTTATGTGATTTATATGTGCAGACAAACAACTGATTACGTTTCAGAAAAATTGGATGGCTTATTCAAGAGAATGAGCTCCACAAATTGAGTAAATCAATAAAGCACTGGTCCACACCTGGCCCTTATGCAAGCAGTTATTCGCCTTGGCACTGACTGACAGAGCTGCTGGATCTCCTAAGGGAGATCATGCCCAATCTGTTCAATTCGCGCATTAGGTCGACAAAATACCGAGCTGATTGGAGGGTCCTGCTCCTATGCTCCATACGTTCTCAACTGGGGAGAGATCCGGCGACCTTGCTGGTCAAGAAAGAGTTTAGCAAGCACAAGGCAAGCAGAAGAGAAGAACCTTCAACACTGCAGCGCGTCAGCAATCGTTGGTTAATATATTAAAAAACTTAAAACCCGTCTCGATTGCGAAAAAAGCACCTAGTGTTAACCTAGGTTTCGGCGTAGATAACTACACCTTCTTCAGAACAACAATAAAACCCACAAGTGCCTAAGAAGACCTCTGTCAATGATTAAAAGCACACCATAGCTATACATTTATAAACGAAAAAGAAACAGTACATATGTACAAAGTCAAAACCACTGCTTAACTTAATGGTGTACGCTCCACCTCACACCGGCCTATGTTCGATGGGCCATGACCCGCCATAACACTAGGTGCTTTTTTCGCAATCGAGGCGGGTTTTAAGTTTTTTAATACAAGCAGAAGAAACTCTCGCCCTGTGCGAGCAGGCATTATCTTGCTAAAATGTAAGCCCAGTAAGGCCATATGGCGGGTCATGGCCCATCGAACATAGGCCGGTGTGAGGTGGAGCGTACACCATTAAGTAGTGGTTTTCACTTTGTACACATGTACTGTTTGTGTTTTCCTTTTCTTTTTCGTTTGTAAATGTATAGCTATGTTGTTCTTTTAATCATTGACAAAGGTCTTCTTAGGCACTTGTGGGTTTTATTGTTGTTCTGAAGAAGGTGTAGTTATCTGCGCCGAAACCTAGGTTAACACTAGATGCTTTGTTTCGCAATGGAGGCGGGTTTTAAGTTTTTTAACTCAAGCATAAGAAACTCTCGCCTTGTGCGAGCAGGCATTATCTTGCTGAAATGTAACCCCAGTAAGGCAGAGCAACAAAATGGGGCGCAGAGCATCGTTAACGTACCGCTGTGCTGTATGGATGCCGCGGATGGTTCTCAGCCATATGGAGGGTGACGGTCAGGTTGGTATCCCACTGCTGTCCACGGCGTTTCCAGACACCTCTTCACTGGTCATTGGCGCTCAGTTCGAAGTGGGACTCATCACGGAAGATAATTCTAGTCCATTTAAAGAGATTCCAGGCCGAAGACGTGGCTATACTTACGCACATGGTGCGTCAACCCTATCTCCAGCTGGCAGTCCCTATCATGTTCATAGCATCTTTGTGGGATTTCTAGATTCCTGCCTGCTTGGTGCTTTATTGTCACAGATTTATCACGCACGTTTATTTCACAAATGTGTACTTTCGGTTTATTCTCCGAGTGGTGGATCGCTGTTAATGACTCTCCTAACCTCAGCACCTCGTGAGAATACGTTTCTCTGACGATAAACCAGTAGAAATCAGAAAAAGAGTCGGTATCTCCACGATGAAAAATGGCGTATGGTGGGATTTCAGTTTCACGTGGGTTACTGTCTTACGAGATTGGACTACCAATGCAAATAGTATCTCTAAACTATGATTTACGGAAATTATTCCTTATTATAAACAGAATTCATGACCCAATAATTAATTTCTTAGTGAAATATGACTTTAAAAAAGAATAAGGGGTTAACTCAGTAACGCAGACTCATACAAAATCATGCAAATAACAGAAGGCCCTCATAGCTTGTATAAATGAACACTGGCCACTGCGAAAAATTACTCATAAGATCAGAGCAACTTAAACTAGCTGCTTCCCATGGCCACATTCACATGTTTGTAGTTTTGTTGTGCTGAGTGATGGTGAGTACGAAAGCTATTGTACGAATTATAACGGCCGCTGCTCTCACATGTCCGCCACCTGAGGCAAGCAAAAGTCCTCTCACCTCCCACTGCCATTCCAGCTGCCGCAACACACGACGAAACAACATGCACAGCGTCGGTGCCGGCTAGTGTGTGCGGAACGGCATGAACAGAAGAGTGTGCTCCTATGCATTGTGCTATTAAAGCACATGTACATTATACAACATGTACATCGTGAAACCTATTTCATAATTGTTCAACATGGTTTACGTTCACTGATGCTATAAAAGATGTTCCATTCTCCGCTTCAATCTCTAAGGGACCGGTCTTTTTTTTTCCTTTTTTTTACCATCTGAAGTACCTTCCTCAGGGAACAAGCTGTTGTTGTGGTGGTCTTCAGTCCTGAGACTGGTTTGATGCAGCCCTCCATGCTACTCTATCCTGTGCAAGCTTCTTCATCTCCCAGTACCTACTGCAATCTACATCCTTCTGAATGTGCTTGGTGTATTCATTTCTTGGTCTCCCTCTACTATTTTTACCCTCCACGCTGCCCTCCAACACTAAATTGGTGATCCCTCGACGTCTCAGAATATGTCCTACCAACCGATCCCTTCTTCTAATCAAGTTGTGCCACAAGCTCCTCTTCTCCCCAATTCTATTCAATACCTCCTCATTAGTTATGTGATCTACCCACTAATCTTCAGCATTCTTCTGTAGCACCACATTTCGAAAGCTTCTATTCTCTTCTTGTCTAAACTTCCATACATGGCTACACTCCATACAAATACTTTCAGAAACGACTTCCTGACATTTAAATCTATACTCGATGTTAACAAATTTTTCTTCTTCAGAAACGCTTTCCTTGCCATTGCCTGTCTACCTCTTATATTCTCTCTACTTCGACCATCACCAGTTATTTTGTTACCCAAATAGCAAAACTCCTTTACCACTTTAAGTGTCTCATTTCCTAATCTAATTCCCTCAGCATCACCCGACTTAATTCGACTACATTCCATTATCCTCGTTTTGCTTTTGTTGATGTTCATCTCATACCCTCCTTTCAAGACACTGTTCATTCCGTTCAACTGCTCTTCCAAGTCCTTTGCTGTCTCTGACAGAATTACAACGTCATCGGCGAACCTCAAAGTTTTTATTTCTTCTCCATGAATTTTAATACCTACTCCGAACTTTTCTTTTGTTTCCTTTATTGCTTGCTCAATATACAGATTGAATAGCATCGGGGAGAGGCTACAGCCCTGTCTCACTCCCTTCCCAAACACTGCTTCCCTTTCATACCCCTCGACTCCTATAATTGCTATCTAGTTTCTGTACAAATTGTAAATAGCCTTTCGCTCCCTGTATTTTACCCCTGCCACCTTCAGAATTTGAAAGAGAGTATTCCAGTCAACATTGTCAGAAGCTTTCTCTAAGTCTACAAATGCTAGAAACGTAGGATTACCTTTCCTTAATCTTTCTCCTAAGATAAGTCGTAGGGTCATTATTGCCTCACGTGTTCCAACATTTCTACGGAATCCAAACTGATCTTCCCCGAGGTCGGCTTCTATCAGTTTTTCTATTCGTCTGTAAAGAATTCGCGTAAGTATTTTGCAGCTGTGACTTATTAAACTGATAGTTCGGTAATTTTCACATCTCTCAACACCTGGATCAAGCTATTCCATACCAAACTCCATCAAAATAAGTTCTGTGATTTAGTCGTTAAAACGTAACAGATAGAGTTACTTTCGCATTTATAATATTAGTATGGGTACAAAATTTACCTTCACATCTGAAAATCTAAGTGCTGCAAATGTGTATTTATCACCATTAATATGGGAAAGATTTGTGAAATCCGAATAACTTAGTCATCTGCACTATTTGCAACTATTACTACACAAAAGGTGGTGCCTCGTAACATGTGTGCACAAGATGGCATAAAACAAAAGCTGAACCAGAAATGTACGCAAATATTCAGTAAATTACTAACTAGAACTAACAGCACATATAATTAAATGATGTTTGTTTACATCAAATTAAGCAAAGCCCATGAGCCACTTGGATTCCAAGGTACACGTTCTGACCAAATTTGCAACTGCCGTTCCCGACCTGCGTCTACTCATTGTCCATCTACCGCAACCAAGTTTCTTTCAAACTTACACGCAAGCATAATTCAATTGACCATCAGCTATCTGATTAGCTGGGAGCTCGTGAAAACCCCCAGGGATGTCGAGTCATGCCAACTCCAGTGCTGTGCCCAGCTACGCCATGTTTCCTAGGTTGAGGACCCATGGCGCGAACAGGCCAATTGAGGTGGTCTCACAGATTGTTCCAGAATTCCAGTACGTCATATTATTCCCCATTCTTTTAAACCACAAAACCCATTTTTCAACATAATCTGCGTCCATTGCGACAGCCTTACGCCTTCTTGCTGGCAGGGACTGTGTGCTCGCATGGTATCACTCTACCGGTCGGCGTCGGAGTGAACGTCTTGCTGCATCAACAACACCCCCCCCCCTCCCCCGTCCCAGTCTCCTATGTCTATGTACTGCTTCCAGCGCAGTGCATCCCACATTGGACCAAACAGATGGAAGTCGGAAGGTACGAAACCCGGGCTGTACGGAGGATGAGGAAGAACAGTCAAATGAAGTTTTGAGTGCGCAGACGTGTGTTAGGCTTTGCGTTGTCATGAGAAAAAGTTCATTTGCATTTTTGTGGCGACGAACACGGTGAAGTCGTTACCTCAAATGTCTGAGGTGTATTGTCACCTGGAAGCCTGTCTAATGTTGTAGTTGTGGTCTTCAGTCTAGAGACAGGTTTGATGCAGCTCTGCATGCTACCCTATCCTGTGCAAGTCTGTTCATCTCCGAGTAACTATTGAACTATTGCAGCCTACATCCCTCTGAATCTGCTTAGTGTATTCATCTCTAGCTCTCCCTCTATGATTTTTACCCTTCACGCTTCCCTCCAACACAAAACTGGTGATCCCTTGATGCCTCAAAATGTGTCCTACCAACCGATCCCTTCTTTTAGTCAGGTTGTGCCACAAAGTCCTCTTCTCCCCAATTCTGTTCAGTACCACCACATTAGTTACGTTATCTCCCCTCTAATCTTCTGCATTCTTCTGCAGCACCACATTTCGAAAGCTTCTAGTCTCTTCTTGTCTAAACTATTTATCGTCAATGTTTCACTTCCATACATGGCTACACTCCACACAAATACTCTCAGAAAAGACTTCCTGACACACCTACACCCGATGTTAACAAATTTCTCTTCTTCAGAAACGCTTTCCTTGCCATTGCAAGCCTACATTTTATATCCTCTCTACTTCGATCATGATCAGTTATTTTGCTCCCCAAATAGCAAAATCCATCTACTACTTCAAGTGTCTCGTTTCCTAACCTAATTCCCTCAGCACCACCTGATTTCATTCGACTAATTCCATTATTTTCGTTTTTCTTTTGTTGACGTTCATCTTATATCCTACTTTCAAGACACTGTCCATTCCGTTCAACTGCTCTTCCAGGTCCTTTGGTGTTCCTAACAGAATTAAAATGTCATCCACGAACCTCAAAGTTTTTACTTCTCCGTGGATTTTAATTCCTACTCCAAATTTTTCTTTTGCTTCCTTTACTGCCTGCTCAGTATGTTGTTGTTGTTGTTGTGGTCTTCAGTCCTGAGACTGGTTTGATGCAGCTCTCCATGCTACTCTATCCTGTGCAAGCTTCTTCATCTCCCAGTACCTACTGCAACCTACATCCTTCTGAAACTGCTTAGTGTATTCATCTCTTGGTCTCCCTCTACGATTTTTACCCTCCACGCTGCCGTCCAAAGCTAAATTTGTGATCCCTTGATGCCTCAAAACATGTCCTACCGACCAATCCCTTCTTCTAGTCAAGTTGTGCCACAAACTTCTCTTCTCCCCAATCCTATTCAATACCTCCTCATTAGTTACGTGATCTACCCACCTTATCTTCAGCATTCTTCTGTAGCACCACATTTCGAAAGCTTCTATTCTCTTCTTGTCCAAACTAGTTATCGTCCATGTTTCACTTCCATACATGGCTACACTCCATACAAATACTTTCAGAAACGACTTCCTGACACTTAAATCTATACTCGATGTTAACAAATTCCTCTTCTTGAGAAACGCTTTCCTTGCCATTACCAGTCTACATTTTATATCCTCTCTACTTCGACCATCATCGGTTATTTTACTCCCTAAATAGCAAAACTCCTTTACTACTTTAAGTGTCTCATTCCCTAATCTAATTACCTCAGCATCACCCGACTTAATTTGACTACATCCCATTATCCTCGTTTTACTTTTGTTGATGTTCATCTTATATCCTCCTTTCAAGACACTGTCCATTCCGTTCAACTGCTCTTCCAAGTCCTTTGCTGTCTCTGACAGAATTACAATGTCATCGGCGAACCTCAAAGTTTTCACTTCTTCTCCATGAATTTTAATACCTACTCTGAATTTTTCTTTTGTTTCCTTTACTGCTTGCTCAATATACAGATTGAATAACATCGGGGAGAGGCTACAACCATGTCTTACTCCTTTCCCAAACACTGCTTCCCTTTCATGCCCCTCGACTCTTATAACTGCCATCTGGTTTCTGTACAAACTGTAAATAGC
Source organism: Schistocerca cancellata (assembly GCF_023864275.1). Classification (NCBI taxonomy): domain Eukaryota; kingdom Metazoa; phylum Arthropoda; class Insecta; order Orthoptera; family Acrididae; genus Schistocerca; species Schistocerca cancellata. The sequence goes on along the minus strand of NC_064628.1, from coordinate 451,940,459 downwards.
CTTTCGCTCCCTGTATTTTACCCCTGCCACCTTCAGAATTTGAAAGAGAGTATTCCAGTTAACATTGTCAAAAGCTTTCTCTAAGTCTACAAATGCTAGAAACGTAGGTTTGCCTTTTCTTAATCTTTCTTCTAAGATAAGTCGTAAGGTCAGTATTGCCTCACGTGTTCCAACATTTCTACGGAATCCAAACTGATCTTCCCCGAGTTCGGCTTCTACCAGTTTTTCCATTCGTCTGTAAAGAATTCGTGTTAGTATTTTGCAGCTGTGACTTATTAAACTGATAGTTCGGTAATTTTCACATCTGTCAACACCTGCTTTCTTTGGGATTGGAATTATTATATTCTTCTTGAAGTCTGAGGGTATTTCGCCTGTCTCATACATCGTGCTCACCAGATGGTAGAGTTTTGTCATGACTGGCTCTCCCGAGGCCATCAGTAGTTCAAATGGAATGTTGTCTACTCCTGGGGCCTTGTTTCGACTCAGGTCTTTCAGTGCTCTGTCAAACTCTTCACGCAGTATCTTATCTCCCATTTCGTCTTCATCTACATCCTCTTCCATTTCCATAATATTGTCCTCAAGTACATCGCCCTTGTATAAACCCTCTATATACTCCTTCCACCTTTCTGCCTTCCCTTCTTTGCTTAGAACTGGGTTGCCATCTGAGCTCTTGATATTCATACAATTGGTTCTCTTCTCTCCAAAGGTCTCTTTAATTTTCCTGTAGGCAGTATCTATCTTACCCCTAGTGAGACAAGCCTCTACATCCTTACATTTGTCCTCTAGTCATCCCTGCTTAGCCATTTTGCACTTCCTGCTCAGTATATAGATTGAATAACATCTGAGATAGGCTACAACGCTTACTCCCTTCTCAACCACTGATTCCTTTTCAAGTCCCTCGACTCTTATAACGGCCATTTGGTTTCTGTACAACAAATTGTAAATATCCTTTCGCTCCCTCTATTTTATCCAGCCACCTCCATAATTTGAAAAAGATTATTCCAGTCGACATTGTCGAACGCTTTCTCTAAGTCTACAAATGCTAAAAACGAAGCATTGCCTTTCCTTAATCTATCTTCTAACATAATTCGTAGGGTCAGTATCGCCTCGCATGTTCCAACATTTCTACGGAAATCAAATTTGATCTTCCCCGATGTCAGCTTCTACCGGTTTTTCCATCCGTCTGTAAAGAATTCGTGTCAGTATTTCGCACCTATGACTTATTAAACTCATAGTTCGATAATTTTCACTCCTGTCGACACCTGCTTTCTTTGGGGTTGGAATTATTATATTTTTCTTGAAGTCTGAGGGCATTTCGCCTGTCTCATACATCTTGCTTGGTCATGGCTGGCTCCCCCCATGGCTATCAGTAGATCTAAATGGAATGTTGTCTACTCCCAGGTCCTTTTTTTGACATAGGTCTTTCAGTGCTCTGTCAAATTCTTCACGCAGTATCATATCTCCCATTTCACCTTCATCTACGTTCTCTTCTATTTCATAATATTGCCCTCAAGTACATCGGCCTTGTGCAGACCCTGTATATACTCCTTCCACCTTTCTGCTTGCCCTTATTTGCTTAGGACTGGTTTTCCATCTGAGCTCTTGATACTCACACGGGTGGTTTTCTTTTCTGCAAACATCTCTATAATTTTCTTGCAGGTAGTATCTATCTTCCCCTAATGATATATGCCTCTACATCCTTGCATTTGTCCTCTAGCCAACCTTGCTTAGCCATTTTGCACTTCCTGGCGATGTCATATTCGAAACATTTGTATTCCTTATCGCCTGCTTCGTTTACTGCATTTTTAGATTTTCTTCTTTAGCCAATTAAATTCATTATCTCTTCTGTTACCCAAGGATTGTAGTAGGCCTCCTTTTCTTAGCTACTTGATCCTCTGCTGCCTTCACTATTTCATTTCTCAAAGCTTCCCATTCTTCTTCTACTGTGTTTCTTTCCTTGTATTTTTCAATCGTTCCCTAACGCCCACTCTGCAACCTCTGATTCTTTCAGTTTATCAAGGTCTCGTCTCCTTAAATTTTCACCTTTTTGCAGTTTCTTCAGTTTTAATCTACAGTTCATAACGAATGAATTGTGGTCAAAGTCCGCTACCTCTGGAAATGTACCACTTAAAACGTGGTTCCTAAATCTGTGTCTTACATTATATAATCTATCTGAAATCTTCAAGTGCCTCCAGGCCTCTTCCTCGTATACAGCCTTCTTTCATGATTCTTAAACCAAGTATTAGCTATGATTAAGTTATGCTGTGAGCAAAATTCTACCATGCAGTTCCTCTTCCACTCCTTATCAGCAGTCCATATTCACCTACTACTTATCCTTCTCTTCCTTTCCCTGCTATCGAATTCCAGTCCCCCATGATTATTAAATTTTCGTGTCTCTTAACTACAGGAATGATTTCTTTTTATCGCATCACAGATTTCTTGAATCTCTTCAACATCTGCAGACCTAGTTGGCACATAAACTTGTACAATTGTAGTAGGCTTCGACTTCGTATCTATCGTGGCCACAATAATGCGTTCACTATGCTGTTCGTCGTAGCTTATCCGCGTTCCTATTTTTCCATCATTATTAAACCTAATCGTGCATTACCAGTATTTGATTTTGTATTTATAACCCTGTATGCACCTGACCATAAGTCTTGTTCCTCCTGCCACCGAACTTCAAATAATTCCCACAGTATCTAACTTAAATTTTCTAACCTACCTGTCCGATTAAGGGATCTGACATTCCACGCTCCGACCCGTAGAACGCCAGTTTTCTTTCTCCTGGTAACAACGTCCTCCTGAGTAGTCTCTGCCGGGAGATCCGAATGGAGGAGTATTTTATCTCCGGAATATTTTATCCAAGAGGACGCCGTCATCGCTTAACCATACAGTAAAGCTGTGTGCCCTCGGGAAAAATTACTGCTTTAGTTTCCCCTTGCTTTCAGCCGTTCGCAGTACCAGTACAGCAAGGCCGTTTTGTTGTGGTTGCACCTACGGTACGGCTATCTGTATGCTGAGGCACGCAAGCCTCCCCCACCAACGGCAAGGTCCAGTGTTCATGGGGGGGAGGGGCTATCTAATGTATGACGCGATTTATTCAACTCATATGAGTGTATGTCGAGTCTGATTATATCTTGTGACAAATATTGTACAATTTTCCATTAATCTAAGAGATAAAGAATACGATATTTCAATACATTCCATGGAAGCATGGAACGTAAATATACCCAAGAGCCATGTTGCTCGCCCCTGTTTGTTCTCTGTTTTTCGCCTGTTTGCTCTCTCTCACCAGTGGGTCGATGCATGTATAACTCGCTATCTGTACAATTGTATGAACTTTAAAGTTACAATGTATTATTAGTTTACAGTATCTTAAGTTTCCTTTCCAAAAAAAAAAACTCCTTCCACGTAAAGTTTATTTAAAGATTATAATATTTCTGTCGATTGCCCATATGGGTTCGGCTGTTTCGGTGGCGCTGAGTCCGCCATTAAGTGTACTAAAGAATATTTTAGTGTTCCTAAGTGCTTTTATGATTTTTTACAGTCAGTTTTCAATATTAAAGTTAGTTAATATTTTTGATTACAAAACTTATACAGAGATTTAACACCGCAAGGCTTAGGTGGGGCTTCACCTCTGGCCCACAATATTTTCAGCGAATTCAAAGGATTAAAAGTGAATTAAATTCTTAAAGAGAAAAAGTTAAAGAAATTCTTTGCAATTATTATACGCAGGTGTTTGTACCATTCTTTCTTTCTGTGTAAGATTACATTAATTTACTGGGAAAATAAATCGTTTCATGCTCTATGTTATCGCTCGGTTAGTTGCAGGTTACGTTACGTTGTCATTTGTTGTTGAAAGAGAGCGTAACATTTCCATTAGCAATAAATAACTTTTTGCCTGCATATTGAGATTACATCACGCTACGTATGTTTAATACGTATTTACTCGCACTCAAAATATACGTGGCGTTCCAAAAACAATATTCAGATTTTGAACTGCTACGTTACATTACCATTGCTTTAAACTTAAATTTATCCATTTCATATGGATGTTGTTTGAGGTCTGATATTTGTGAAAATGCCAAGTTGTGTTTTACCTGTTACTGTGCTCTGTGTGCCAGAAAATGAAATCACTAACAGAAATGTTTATTTTTCGATTTTTAATCACACTGGCACACACAGCTAATGTACATAACCTATCAGCTGATGAATAAGTAACTGTATACTGCACCTGATGATGGCAGCATGCTGCCGAAAAGCATTGTGCTAGTAAAATATTAGTAAAAAGTGACTGCAGCAGTAGAAATTATTCAAATGGTTCAAATGGCTCTGAGCACTATGGGACTTAACATCTGAGGTCATCAGTCCCCTAGAACTTAGAACTACTTAAACCTAATTAACCTGAGGACATCACACAAATCCATGCCCTAGGCAGGATTCGAACTTGCGACCGTAGCGGTCGCACGGTTCTGGACTGAAGTGCCTAGAACCGCTCGGCCACTCCCGCCGGCTATAACTTATTCCACATACTATTATCGTTGCTGTAAGTTGCGACCGAAGCCTGCGCGAGTATTTCAAACCACACGTAGCAATCTGCACTGACTTACACAAAATAGCTAAATTAATTCTACACCACGGATCACGATCAAACACCTCGCTGCACAAGTGGACATGTACGTTGGTATTGCTGACGCACTCGTCCACCAATTTGGATACCCTGTGATGATAATGACGATGATGATGATGTTTGGTTTATAGGGCGCTCAACTGCGCGGTCATCAGCGCCCGTACACATTTCCAATCTGTACACAGTCCAATCTAGCCACTTACATGAATGATGATGGAATGATGAGGACAACACGAACACCCAGTCCCCGGGCAGAGAAAATCCCCAGTCCGACCGGGAATCGAACACGGTACCCCGTCATCCAGAGGTAGCAACAATAACCACTAGACCACGAGCTGCAGACTGGGATACGCAGAAAGGAGGTGATGGTACACAAGATACACTTGAGGGTTGATCGTTGCACCGTGGAGGAGGACAAGCAGAATAACCCATTCAGAGTCCCAGAAGAATGTCGCCGTGACTTTACTGGCGGAAAGTGCGGCTACCAACATTCTCTTAGGAGGTTGTATGGCGCCACTCCATGGACTGCCGTTTTTTTGCGGTTCGAAATGATGAAACCATGTTTCATCGCTTGTGACCGTGTTCGACAAAAAATTGTGACCATCAGCCTCGTAATGCGCAAGCAATGTCGCACATATGGCCCATCATGCTCTTCATCGTCCTCTGTTAGGTGGCGCGGAAGCCAGCGAGTACACACCTTCGAGTATCCCAGTCCGCAGCTCGTGGTCTAGTGGTTATTTTTGCTACCTCTGGAAAACGGGGTCCCGGGCTCGATTCTCGGCCGGACTGGGAATTTTCTCTGCCCGGAGACTGGGTCTTCGTGTTGTCCTCATCATTCCATCATCATTCATGTAAGTGGCTAGACTGGACTGTGTACAGATTGGAAATGTGTACGGGCGCTGATGACCGCGCAGTTGAGCGCCCTGTAAACCAAACATCATCATCATCGTCATCATCATCATAGAGTATCCCAATTGGTGGACGAGTGCGTCAGCAATACCAACGTACATGTCCACTTGTGCAGCGAGGTGTTTGATTGTGATCTGTAGATCACTTCGAATGAGAGTGTCTGCACGTTCGAACACTGCAGGAGTCACAGCTGTGTACAGCCAACCGGCATGCGGGAAGTCGGACATGATTAAGCGACCGTGTTGCGACGATGACAGACGCCTCCCTAAAGACTTACCGTGCTTCTGTTCACTACCAAGTCTCCATAGACATTCTGCTAACCCCTATGAATACCTGCGATGCTCTGGTTTTCCGCCAAATTAAGCTCAATGATAGCTCTGTGCGTGGAACGCACCTCTGTTACAGACACCATTTTGAAGGGTACGTATAGCGCCGCCACCTATCGGAACTTCGTGACACTACAGAGGCTGAAGCGGGAATAATTTACGATTTTCCATAACAAATTCCACATTTTCTCAAGTAAAACTGGCCGAGAAAAAAAAATGCGTTGCAGTACTTATTGGACGCCCCTTGTACGTTAGACTACCTATCTAGTAATACTAGAATGATAATATTACGTTTTTCGTTTAAAAGTATAAACTGATACTGAAAATTACACTGTTCACCTGCTTCTAAACTGAAAAAAATTTTACTTGTGACCCAAGTCCAACAGCTACAACATCTGGCCCATAATAATTCTGTTCTCCAAAGTCAAAATAAATAAATCTAAAGCAAAGGACTTTAACATTAGGAGTGAAAAGCTATTATACTGTGAAACACACAGGAGAGAGCGAGTAGGTGGAAAGAAAACAGCAGCACACTGAATGCCACTTCGAGGAGAGGAACTGTCTGCAAGGGAACTGTCTGTAGAGGAACTGTCTGCTCACGTGGTAGAAGAAGACATGAATGACAGTACGGGTGACGCAGGGGGTACGATGCTAGAGAGAGTTTGCCGAATTTTGTAAAACTTGCGCTCAAACAAGCCAGAAGATAGAGATACCACTCTTTTTGGTATTTCTAAAATCATTGTGAGAGGGGGCGGGACGATTATTGAGTAAATGTGTAGAATCTGTGAGACTTTAGACACACCATTAGTCTTTCTTAAGAGTATTATCCACAAAACATCGAAGACACTAAAGTCAGATAAATGCTAGAAGTATCATACTATCAGCTTAATACCTTATACACCAAAGTTGCTGATAAAAATATATTCAGAGGAATGAAGATAAAAATTTAGGATCTGTTATAAGACAATCAGTTTGGCTTTAGGAAAGGCAAAAGCGCCAGAGAGCCTGTTCTGACGTATTGTGTGATAATGGAGGCAAGACTTAGGACAAAACAAGAAAATTTCATATAATTTCTCGCGCCATAAAAACCATTCTACAAGGTAACAAAGTGTTTCGTAGTCTCGGGAAAGTAGGTTTAAGCCACAGGAAAGAGGGCTAATACATAATATGTACAAAAAAAGAAGTGCTTGGATTGAAAAGGATCCAAGGCTATATTTCAGTCTTTCTCTTCGACAGTTCAACTTGTACATCGAGGAAGCAACGACGGAATTTAAAGAAATATTCCGGGTGAAAAAGCGTTGCCACGAGCTGTTGTGCATATAATGTGGTGTAGGGATCAGCAGTTTATAGACACTTGTTAGATACTTCATGTTTAAGTTAAAGTCTTACGTAATCTAGTGTTACCCACCAGCTCTGCAATATATGTGATATTGTTCTAAGGCAAGATAGTATATTATTACTCAGCTTGAAGTTGGTGTCAGTGTCCAAGATTAACTTCCTTTACCTAACCTTGCTGAATTTAAGAATGGTCCAGGGTGTTTCGTCTGCTAAAACTAAAGATTAATTCTAGATCCTTGACATTAACAATTTTCATTTGGTTCACTCTTAACAGACGATATTTTCACACAACGCCGGAACATTTTCGTATCCCTTTCTATAACTCAAATTAATTACAATGACATTTCCGCTTTTAATGATAAAGACAGGTTTGGATAACAATAATGTTATCCAAACCTTTTTGTGAATGAAAAACTTTTAGAACTATAGTGGAAACAAAAGATGTTTATGTGATTACGAAAGAAATTAACTATTTTTGGGAATTACGATACGTCACAAGTTTCAGATAATATGAGTTTGTAAACTAACCAAATCCATGCGCCATCTGTTGTGAATGATGTTACATCTATTTTGTAACACAGAAATGAAACCAAGGCTGTATTTTGCACTTTGTTGTGACATTTGTAGGAAGACTATTTTTCTTAGCATAACCTAGAAGCGTATAAAATTATCATTACGTGTTGTATCAACTTTGAATAATACAGAACTTCGCCAGAGCGGTAATGCCTTGTACAGTTATGGAAAAACATGAATCAGATTGTTCATATCCGAAATCAGGAAAGCCGGCCGGAGTGGCCGAGGGGTTCTAGGTGCTTCAGTCTGGAACCGCGTGACCACTACGGTCGCAGGTTCGAATCCTGCCTCGGGCATGGATGTTTGTGATGTCCTTAGGTTAGTTAGGTTTAAGTAGTTCTAAGTTCTAGGGGACTGATGACCTCAGAAGTCCCATAGTACTCAGAGCCATTTGAAATCAGGAAGATCATAGCAGAAAATAAAACGAAATCGCAAGTTTCCGTAATCCGACGGAGTCATCTTAAATCTCGACCACCACCAGCTATTTGTTATTTAGTAGCTCTATCTATCACTTCTGGAAGGTTCTGGAAATATCTTATGTTTATAATGTTTGTATATTCTGGAATATTCGATGTTATAAATACCAACGTTTAGAAATATTGGATGTTTTTACAAATAGTTCCACTCTCCGTTCAGGTCAGTTGTGCCGTGGCTGTGCGTTGGTGCCAGTAATAAACGAGCTTTCAATACTAAGTGTTGGACTTTATTGCGATGCTGTCTTCGGATTTGTGCTTGATTATGGTTTAGACGTGGCAATATAAATGAGAAGCTTCGATGATAGTATTGCTACGCTCGGTGAAAATAGTGTGTTACAGAAACTGATGAGTGAAATGAACAGTACAGCTATAATAGAATATGACCTGAGGCTAAACAAAAAAAAAGGACGGACGTAATGAGGAATATCAGAAACAAGATTAGCGATGAACTTATAAAAACAAAACTGTGGACCCCTAGTATACGAAGTTAAGAAATTCTGGTCTGCTTGAAGGACGAATCGAGGATGGAATAAGAAGCAGACTATCTCAAGTAAGGAAGGCACTGTACGCTGTAGGGAGCCTTTTACTACCAACCTAGTGCTCAAGTTCTGGAATAAGTTTCTAATAATTTATGGATGGAGTATAGAATTGTACGGAAGTGAATCATGAACTATGGAAGAACAGGGAAAAAATAGAATCGAAGAGTATCAGAGATGATGTTACAGGAATATTGTGAAGTTGAGTAACATAAGTAGACGAAGTCTTTCACAGAATGCGTGAGTAAAGGAATATCTGGAAAACACTCACTAGGAGGGTAGAACGAACGGCAATGAGTTAGGACGTCAAGGAATAACTTTCATGCTGGCAGAGGAAGCAGTACAGGTCAAAAGCCTTAGGGGAAGGCGAGATTGCAATATATCCGACAAATAACTGAGGACGTTGGATGTAAGTGGCCCAAGGAAGGACGGCACAGACGGCCGCACCAAATCAATTATAATAAAACTGATTACAAAAAATAAATAAAACGTAGATGGTGTTCGCAATTGTCCCCTTCCTGGTAGACAATTTTCGATTAGAACCTTGCATGTCACTTCCAGTGCCGATTCCCTCACGAAGTGTTCTGACTTGACTGGTGAGGCCAAAGCGCAGACCGTTACCGATCTTCCTGCTCCAGAAAAATCTTAAACGGTCACTGTGAATATAACTTGTGACTTCCGACTCAGCAGACAATGATAGGCGCCGAGAGACCCTAGAGGAAATCATGTGATCAGGCGACGGAAGCGGGCTGCAGTGCCCTTGATTAACGAGCATTGGTTTTTGCACAAATGGCCGTGGTACGAACATACGCGGGTTGGACGAAACCATCGTAAGACCGCGAGAAACACGTAACCAAGCCTGCAGACTGCGCTGTTGTATTTGACCAGGAACGGTACCTCTTCAAGTTGCAAGTGTTATTCGTGGTCAGAACAGTGTTCCGAGTGCTTTGTGTCGGACTTAAGTGAATTGGAACGTGGAAAAATTGTTGGTGCAAGTTTAATCGGTACTTCCGACACCAAGGGAGCCGAAGTGTTCGGTGTTTCAAAAGGCACCGTACCGAAGATTTGTATCGTGTACTACAGGAAAAGCGGGAAAACATCATCCGCTAAATTACAAAGCGCCCGAAGGTGTGTGTTGAATGACCATTGACGAGAGTTGTGATGAAAAACAGGTGGCCGACAGATGCAAAAGCCACAATAGAATTGAATGTCGCATTCGCAAGCCCAATCAGCCAAAAACAACACAAAGGGAGCTCCTGCAGCAGAGAACTGCAGTGTGAGCTGGGATTTCAAAACCACTGCACTGTGATGAAAATTCCATAACAGCAAAATATGGCGTCGAGGACATAAAACCTGCTGTGGAGCAATGGAAGAATTTACTTGGTCGGATGAGTCTTGTTTCATAGTATTTCCAACTTCTGGCCAGCTTTATGTACCAAGAGCGAAACATGGCTATGGTTCTGTGATGATTTGTGCAGGCATATCGTGGTAGTCCATTACACTGCAGGCACTTTGCTGCCACGGATTATGAGACCGTTTTGGCTCACCATATCCGTCCCATGGTGTTTGTTTCGCGAATGGTGGTGCTGTATTTCAAGACAAGGCCTTGTTCACACAGCTCGCATCGACGAGGACTGGTTTTGTGTGAGCACGAGGACGAATTTTCAAATCTCCCTTGGCCATCACTGTTACCAGACCTCAATATTAGTGAGTCTTTGTGGCGTACTTTTGGACGGAAGGGTTAGTGACTGCTACGCACATCTACATCTCTACATCTACATCTACATCCAAGCCACCTGACGGTTTGTGGCGGAGGCTACCTTGAGTACCTCTATCGGTTCTCCCTTCTATTCCAGTCTCGTATTGTTCGTGGAAAGGATTGTCGGTATGCCTCTGTGTGGGCTCTAATCTCTCTGATTTTATCCTCATGGTCTCTTCGCGAGATATACGTAGGAGGGAGCAATATACTGATTGACTCCTCGGTGAAGGTATGTTCTCGAAACTTCAACAAAAGCCCGAGCTACTGAGCGTCTCCGCTGCAGAGTCTTCCACTGGAGTTTATCTATCATCTCAGTAACGCTTTCGCGATTACTAAATGATCCTGTAACGAAGCGCGCTGCTCTCTGTTGGATCTTATCTCTTCCATCAACCCTATCTGGTATGGATCCCACACTGCTGAGCAGTATTCAAGCAGTGGGCGAACAAGCACACTGTAACCTACTTCCTTTGTTTTCGGATTCCATTTCCTTAGGATTCTTCCAATGAATCTCAGTCTGGCATCTGCTTTACCGACGATCAGCTTTCCATTTTAAATCACTCCTAATGCCTACTCCCAGATAATTTATGGAATTAACTGTTTCCAGTTGCTGACCTGCTATATTGTAGCTAAATGGTAAGGGATCTTTCTTTCTATGTATTCGCAGCACATTACGCTTGTCTACATTTAGATTCATTTGCCATTCCCTGCACCATGCACCAATTCGCTACAGATCCTCCTGCATTTCAGTACAATTTTCCATTGTTACAACCTCTCGATATACCACAGCATCATCCGCAAAAAGCCTCAGCGAACTTCCGATGTTATCCACAGGGTCATTTATGAATATTGTGAATAACAACGGTCCTACGACACTCCCCTGCGCCACACCTGAAATCACTCTTACTTCGGAAGACTTCTCTCCATTGAGAGTGACATGCTGCTTTCTGTTATCTAAGAACTCTTCAATCCAATCAAACAATTGGTCTGAAAGTCCATATGCTCTTACTTTGTTCATTAAACGACTGTGGGGAACTGTATCGAACGCCTTGCGGAAGTCAAGAAACACGGCATCTACCTGGGATCCCGTGTCTATGGCCCTCTGAGTCTCGTGGACGAATAGCGCGAGCTGGGTTTCACACGATCGTCTTTATCGAAACCCATGCTGATTCCTACAGAGTAGATTTCTAGTCTCCAGAAAAGTCATTATTCTCGAACATAATACATATTCCAAAATTCTACAACTGATCGATGTTAGAGATATAAGTCTATAGTTCTGCACATCTAGTCGACGTCCCTTCTTTTCCAATCCTTTGGAACGCTACACTCTTCTAGAGACCTACGGTACACCGCTGCAAGAAGGGGAGCAAGTTTCTTCGCGTACTCTGTGTAAAATCGAACTGGTATCCAGTCAGGTCCAGCGGCTTTTCCTCTTTTGAGCGATTTTAATTGTTTCTATACCCCTCTGTCATCTATTTCGAACGTGGAAAAACTGTTGGTGCAAGTTTTGTAAGTAGGCTGTTAAGGTTTTCTTATTGGTAACGCCACGTGGCGCTCTGTATGAGGGTCACTGGCTGTGCTGTGTGCAGTCTGTGGCTAGTTTGCGTTGTTGTCTGCCATTGTAGTGTTGGGCAGCTGGATGTGAACAGCGCGTAGCGTTGCGCAGTTGGAGGTGAGCCGCCAGCAGTGGTGGATGTGGGGAGAGAGATGATACAAAGGTTTTCCGTGATACATTTCGTTCCATTGCTGTAATCTGTAATACCTGAGGGTATAATTACATTAATCCTCAGGGGGTACAGCTTACTTTGTGTATCATGTGTTTGGCAAGCACAAGGAGCCCTAGCTAATATGGTGTTTGCTTACACAACTTTACACATCGGTACCATATTTCTCTAACACATAATTACACAGCTATCTGATCATTTAACTGAGAGAGACAAACATTTATTTTACTACATCAGTGACAGATGTTTACGTAATTACACCGTTGGATAACTTCACACTTACGAAATTGTATTTTGTGAGTACTTCGTGAATTGTTCATATTTTTTCGGTACCATTGTGATACTATGAGAGCTTTGAATGATGTATTTGGTTTGGGATCGTGATTTTTAAAGTACGTTTGAGGTAGATGACACTATTGAAATGAGCAGAGAATTTTTTTACGTTTTGACATTATTGCAGAAAGCTACGACGTTTTTGAGATTTGACTGAGGTATTATGAGGTTATTTTTACGACGACGATGTGTATAATGCTGTTGAGGTATGTTTATGATCAATAAGCTGATGCTATATGAGTTATTTGATTATGCTATATATTTATTATGATGAAATATTGAAGAAGTGTCTACGAATATGTATATGTGTAATAAAGCAAGGAATAATGAGTAGTGGTTAGGGACTCTGGTTTGTGAAAAAGGATGTTGGAAACCGAGAATCGTACTTTAAGAGTTATGAAATGAGTGTATATGCGTGAATATACCACAATGCAGATGAAAGCTTTTTGGACACTGTTATATTTACAGGATTTTGTTCCTACAGATTTGTAATGCAAATTCTTGACCTGTGAAATATTTTTATATGAGACTGTCACTGTAGCGGAAACTGCTGTCATAAATATTTCCGTAAGAAAGTTAAGTGACCACCTGCACGTAATGCGTCGTGGGCACCCAGCTGTGTCAGACGCCTGGAGAAAAAGCCATTAGTGTGTGCCTTTTCAGAGGCACAGGTAGAAAAAAAAAAGGGAGGCCATTATCCTCGCTATTGGCATTCCTTTGTAGAAAGCATTGCAAATACGACACACTCAAACTTGAAAACATATGATTACACTGTGGAGCTCTTAATTTATGATATTTACTGAAATGCCTAATGAATTGATGAGAAACATTTTACATTTATTGTCTTTCTAGTTGAGAGATTCTTTTGCCTTTGGAGACGACATTTGCCCAGTGAATGACATTTCATGCATTGCTCTATATAGGCTATATATATTTGCTCATTTGTTTAATATCTAGTTTCAAGCTGCACTGCAGCAATGGTTAAAATAAAATTTTATAGATGTACTAATATAAATATTTTATGCCTACAGACCCAGTAAAGACTAACTTTATGATGTACTTCAAAAAAACGAAGGAGCACAAAAAGACATTTCCCTTCACAGGAATTGCATACAGAATTTTCTTTTCAAGTACTTGGTAATTTCTTTTGTAGAATAAATCGTGATGCATCACTCTAGTATTAAGATGTGACATAGTTATTAGACATGGCCATCTTTAGTGTAATATTTTTTTTGCTTGAGCTTTGTCATGTTTAGATATAAGTTATTACATTTGCTGCTGCTGTGTGCCAGGCATAGTGCTACTAAATTTCACTTTTTATTACTCTGTTAGGCTAGTTTTACTACTGATTTATTTTTCTTGTTGCTGCACATTGGCTCATATTAGTTGTAATGTTGCATTGCTTGGTAATTTAGATTTATTGCAGCTTGCTTTGAGAATTTCCATTTTTTTCATTGCTGTTTGTATTAATTGTTTTATGCTGCTGCATTGCCTCATCCCTTAGTTTAGCATCTGAGCTCAGTAGATTTAAGTTAGCTTAGGATGGGGTAGGCTATATAAGTGAACGAGTTGTGATGAATTGGAAGAAATGCATTGAGAAGCTATAAGAAAATGGTTTGGCCAAAAAAGTATTTTGAAAGAGGATATGAACAAAAAAGTAGGGTTTAGGGACAACAGGTTTAGGTAGGATTTTCTTGGAAATAAATAATGAGGTAAGAAATATGTGAAATAAATACAGAAAGCATGCTTGGATAGGATTTTTTGGTGGAAGCAAAGGTTGAAATAAGACGAAAGATCTATAGAATGAAGTTTTGGGTTGGACTGCAGTACCAAATGTTGCACTGAAAACAAACCCTGTCCTTTCCTTTTGTGTTATCCCACTATGTGTTTGTGTACCCTTGTGTATTTATGTTCTTCCTGTCTTTATATCTTTATCTGATAAGATTTATGTTGTAGAATTTTTCTAATACTCAGCTACATGAACTATGATGAGGAATACCGTTATCCTCAAATATAATTTGCATTAATAATATGCTATTTACTTTGTAAAGATGTTAGACATTATTAATTCTGTTCTGTTTTAATGCTCATGTGTGAAGTTGATGTTTCAATAATTATTCTGATCTTTTATGTATTTACTTATGTCATAATTCCTGTAACACTGATGTATATGTCTATTTCTATTCTTTTGTAAAGCCTGTATTACTACAAATGTTATCTGTATTGTTATGTTTTTAATGATGTATTTTGTACCTTTGTAATTGTATTCTTATGTTATAAAATTGTAATAGACACCAGTTCATCATATTATTAACTTGTAAGTTCCATTTCACTGCACACGTTTCTGTTGGTCATAGTATATGGACAATATGTGAGAAGTAGGGACTGTTAGTGTTTGCACGTGTGTTAATAATTCAGCAACGGACTGGATAACAGCATTGCTGGTTCTAAGGACAATTCCAAAAAGTTTGTGAGTGCACAAGTAGTGGTTATGGACTTGCTATATTATCCGCAAGACTCTTCAATGGTGATTGTGCACCTGCACAGTCACAACAGATGGCTGCTGGCCATCTCTACAAGGACTACTGTGGGTCTGCTCTGTGATGACCTACCTACCAATATTCTTCAAAACGTCGAATGACTCTGCTGTGGGTTTGCTCTGTTGTGGCCCATTACCTGTCAGCATGTTAAGAGTCAGCACTGTCTTTCCGTTGGAAGGACAACACTACTTCTTCAAGACTGCATGGAAATCCACTACTTCTGTGTGCATTGTCTTTTACTGCTCAGACTTTGAGAAAAGAAATGGCAGTTTCACTGTGATGAATGATCAGGACTGTCTTTATGGACTGTGAGAAAATTTTAGCTTTTGACCAGCATTGTATTAATAAGTGTGTGCATTTGATATTTTTCTTACTGTAATTATGAAAAATTTTTTCAAATCTGTATTGTCCAGTGCCCAAAACAATTTGTAAAATTTTTTCTGGGGAGCATGGGGGCTATGTAAGTAGGCTGTTTAGGTTTTCTTATTGGTAACGCCACGTGGCGCTCTGTATGAGGGTCACTGGCTGTGCTGTGTGCAGTCTGTGGCTAGTTTGCGTTGTTGTCTACCATTGTAGTGTTGGGCAGCTGGATGTGAACAGCACGTAGCGTTGCGCAGTTGGAGGTGAGACGCCAGCATTGGTGGATGTGGGGAGAGAGATGGCGGAGTTTTGAAATTTGTAAGACTGGATATCATGAACTGCTCTATACATTATGACTTTTGAACACTATTGAGGTAAATACATTGTTTGTTCGCTATCAAAATCTTTCATTTGCTAACTATGCCTATCAGTAGTTAGTGCCTTCAGTAGTCTGAATCTTTTATTTAGCTGGCAGTAGTGGCGCTCGCTGTATTGCAGTAGTTCGAGTAACGAAGATTTTTGGTGAGGTAAGTGATTTGTGAAACGTATAGGTTAATGTTAGTCAGGGCCATTCTTTTGTAGGGATTTTTGAAAGTCAGATTGCGTTGCGCTAAAAATATTGTGTGTCAGTTTAAGGACAGTCATGTACAATTGTTCTAAGGGGACGTTTCAGTTTAATCGGTACTACCATCACCAAGGGTAATCATCGTTACCTTAATTTGTGACTATTTTGTAGGAAAAACCCTATAAGACTCCACTGAAAACCAAACATGACTTGTATTTATCCGTTTCAAGACGACTGGAAGCTGTTTTGAACCGTCACCAAGGGTTATCATCGTTACCTTAATTTGTGACTATTTTGTAGGAAAAACCCTATAAGACTCCACTGAAAACCAAACATAACTTGTATTTATCCGTTTCAAGACGACTGGAAACTGTTTTGAATGGTCTTGGTAACGTGTTGAGTTCGTGGTGTTTCCGGAGTTTCGTCCACCCCTTGTTCTCAGCTGCAGTGTCGAATCTTTCAAATTCCCCACAGTTGTTTCTGGTTTTGTAATTTATTCCAGATTTACGTAAACGAGAGTCCAATATTTAGCTCTTTTTAATTTAGTTATGTAAGAGCGTAGAAGCTTCATCGAAGTCGCTCTTGAGTGGTTGTGACGTACGCTTCCTTGCTATTGAGTAGCTCGCCAGCAACAGCTCAGGTGATAGCGTTTGGTGGCGTAGACAGGTGCGCCATCCTTGTCGCCAGCATTGGGCGACCGGAAATTCCCTGCGCTGCCGCAACGCTCCCCCCCCCCCCCCCCCCCACAGTCACGCCCCCCACCCTCTCCCTCCGCACCCCGCCGCAGTACACCACAGCACGCTCATATCACGTGTAGCGGCAGCTGCTGGCGCCAGCAGACTGGACCGCTCCGCGGCGCTACACGTCAGTGGAATTGGTACCGCCACTTCAAAGGCGCGTCGTGCTCCAATGTCGGCCCGATCTTCCGCCAGCAAATTGGATTCGACTTCCTGTCTCACAGCTCGCTTCAATCTACGAAACATAATTGTTGTACAATAACGTGACAGACTATTCTGAATTTCGCTTTCGCGAATGCCCGCATATACACTACTGGCCATTAAAATTGCTACACCACGAATATCACGTGCTACAGACGCGAAATTTTACCTGCAGGAAGAAGATGCTGTGACATGCAAATTATTAACTTTTCAGAGCATTTACACAAGGTTGGCGCCGGTGGCGACACATACAACGTGCTGACATGAGGAAAGTTTCCAACCGATTTCTCATACACAAACAGCAGTTGACC
The DNA here is from genome assembly GCF_023864275.1 of Schistocerca cancellata. NCBI lineage: Eukaryota > Metazoa > Arthropoda > Insecta > Orthoptera > Acrididae > Schistocerca > Schistocerca cancellata. The sequence continues at coordinate 451,923,144 of NC_064628.1, read as the reverse complement.
GCCTGGTGAAACGTTGTTGTGATGCCTCGTGTAAGGAGGGGTACTATCACGTTTCCGACTTTCATAAAGATCGGATTGTAGCCTATCGCGATTGTGGTTTATCGTATCGCGACATTGCTGCTCGCGTTGGTCGAGATCCAATGACTGTAAGCAGAATATGGAATCGGTGGGTTCAGGAGGGTAATACGGAACACCGTGTTGGATCCCAACGGCCTCGTATTACTAGCAGTCGAGATGACAGGCATCTTATCCGCATGGCTGTAACGAATCGTGCAGCCACGTCTCGATCCACGAGTCAACAGATGGGGACGTTTGCAAGACGACAACCATCTGCACGAACAGTTCGACGACGTTTGCAGCAGCATGGACTATCAGATCGGAGACCATGGCTACGGTTACTCTTGACGCTGCATCACAGACAGGAGCGCCTGCGATGGTGTACTCGACGACGAACCTGGGTGCACGAATGGTAAAACGTCATTTTTTCAGACGAATCCAGGTTTTGCTTACAGCATCATGATGGTCGCATCCGTGTTTGGCGACATCGCGGTGAACGCACGTTGGAAGCGTGTATTCGTCATCGCCATACTGGCGAATCACCTGGCGTGATGGTATGGGGTGCCATTGGTTACGCGTCTCGGTCACCTCTTGTTCGCATTGACGGCACTTTGAACACTGGACGTTACATTTCAGATGTGTTACGACCCGTGGCTCTATCCTTCATTCGATCCATGCGAAACCCTACATTTCCTAAGGATAATGCACGACCGCATGTTGCACGTCCTGTACTGGCCTTTCTGGATACAGGGCAGCACATTCTCCAGATCTCTCACCAACTAAAAACGTCTGGTCGATCGTGGCCGAGCAACTCACTCGTCACAATACGCCAGTCACTACTCTTGATGAACTGTGATATCGTGTTGAAGCTGCATGGGCAGCTGTACCTGTACACGGCATCCGAGCTCTGTTTGACTCAATGCCCAGGCATATCAAGGCCGTTATTACGGCCAGAGGTGGTTGTTCTGGGTACTGCTTTCTCGGGATCTATGCACCCAAATTGCGTGAAAATGTAATAACATGTCAGTTCTAGTATAATATATTTGTCCAATGAATACCCGTTTATTATCTGCATTTCTTCTTGGTGTAGCACTTTTAATGGCCAGTAGTGTATATAATTCTACCCCTCCCAAAGGTCAAAGTACAAATCGCACATAAAAAAAAGTAGAACCCTGAAGAAGATTGAAGCAGACAACTCGAAACGTAAATCACTGAAGAATTCCAAAAAAATAATATGATACGGAAACTGTATATACAGGGCAGTCAAAATAACGTTTACAAACTGACATGGCACATCAGACATACAACAAGGATCGGTAATCACATAGGAACCATGGGTTGCAAATGCCACAAAAGGGCACTACTGTCACGAGACGGACTTGCTGTACAAACACGGGCGGAATGCGTGGAGACCGTCGCCGTTCACGCCGTGGAAGCGTTAGGCCGATTCCCACTACAGCGCGGCAACGGTAGCGGATAGCGTTTCCCGCGGTGACGCGGCGGCTCGCGAAATTGGCGTTCCCATTTGGAGGCGGTGGACGCTAGCGGTAGCTAATAACGGAGGCCGCTGAGGTATGGGGTGGCACCCACCGAAGTGCGCGGTGCATTTAATTAACTACACCGTGAACCTTCTTAGATAAATGGGGAATCGATATGTCGCTATAAGACACGCATTCAAATTCTTCTGAAGGCCATGTGTCTGAATTTAATACAACTTCATTCGAAAAGGAATCCAGTTCTTCAAAGCAATTTTCTATATTGTCTACGAAAGACAGGAAAAAATTTCTTCCGATATGTTTGAAATTCCTTGTATTCGTCGCAAGGTGGTTCTCTGACTGCAGTTTCCTTGATTGTGTGCTTCTTCCCGAACCTTTGCACTATCATCCTAGTTTGTGGTAAGTCATTTGTATTCAGTGGTTCAAGAACTTTTACAGCCACATCAATATCTTGATTTGAGGACTAAGAATTTCTGCTTTACATAAAATATGCAAAGCAGAAATAATATATTTGCAAAACTTCTAGTGCCACATAAAACAATTAATTCCATTATAAGCAAGCACTTTGTGATATATTTAAGCAAGTTGATAGTTCGCAAGTCGATCGGGAATCACCATGACTCTCTTTTCAGAGAGATGGACAGGACAACTGTGACCTTCAAGAAGAGACCAAACAGCATTAAATGACGAAGCAACCCAATGTACATAAAAGGTTGGCCTAGTTTAATGGCTGATAGAATAATTCTTATGAAATACCGTGTAGTATAATACACGCAAAATGCTGTGGCTGGTAGATGCGCATCTGACAGGGCACACATGTGGTGGTGGGGGCCACGGGCAGGCACTGTAGGGGAAATGCCGAGCGATGGAGTAGAAGTGCCTCTCTAAACTGAAGCCTATCCTCACATTTATTGTAAATATTAAGTGGAGCCCCCCCCCCCCCCACTCAAGTCTAAAGAAAAATTCGATACGTTAGCTGAATTTCATATGCAGCAACATATTAGCCGGCCGGGTGGCCGAGCGGTGCTAGGCGCTACAGTCTGGAACCGCGCGACCGCTACGGTCGCAGGTTCGAATCCTGCCTCGGGCATGGATGTGTGTGATGTCCTTAGGTTAGGTAGGTTTACGTAGTTCTAAGTTCTAGGGGACTGATGACCTCAGAAGTTAAGTCCCATACTGCTCAGAGCCATTTTGAACCACCAACATATTATTTAATTTGCACCAAACACAAAATCATAGTGACCCCCATTTTTCATTGCAAACTTCTTCGAATTTCACGCAGTGTGTTACGTCCAAGTGAATATTACAATATCTATGACTATTAACGAAATGATGGTCACTTTATCATGAACCTGACACATAAAAACCTATAAGGAACTCGAAAGTGATTTTTTTTACCAAATAGTTTCTGTAAAATCGTTTGAGAAAGACTGCAGGGTGTACATGTCTATTCTGTAATCAATAAACGTGCAAAACTTGGCAAACGTTTGTTGTCCTCCCCTTCTGAGCAAACGAATGAATTCTCCCAGCGCTTTTGACGATAACTGGTAACTGCGCATTGGTCACCTAATCCTATGCAAACCGTATTCTTTGATTTTTGTGACTTTGAGGAAACACAGAATATATGTAATCCAAAAAGTCTGTATATGGTGCACATCTGCCATATAATTAACAAATTCATAGGCAGCTAGTTACATTTTGCGGTGAACACAGTGCAAGACGATTAAACATTATATAAACGATTACACAGTAGAAGGGGTACATTATTATAAAGTGCAAATTTTGTTGCTGTAACATCCGCTGCAACAAAAACAAGTTGGTTCTTTAATATATGATATTTAATGTTATTCTTCTTGAGTAAACAAACACTGCTTTCGACCTTGTTTCTCAGTTTGTTATTAATGTTGCTGCACTACTTAGGTTTCAGGTTATAAGCCCATTTTCAAGTGCATGATTCCCAAAGATGATAATGCTCAGATAAACATGATGGCAACGCAAAGATAATCAGCTCAACTTCTCAAGGTATCGATCCGTAGTTTAGTGTAAAATTACGTCAGTGACAATTTTTAACACATTACATACATAATTACACACTTTAGCAATTACCCTAACATGGCAGGTCTGAAGTTATGCAACAGCCAAGAACTTTTTAACTACAATGGACTCAGGACCAAAGTTTGGCTTCTGTCCTGGGGTTGTGATCTCCTCTAAAGGAGGTGAATAATTGAATTGGGTTTGTCATTTAATAACGGAGGTGCGTATGTACACTTCTGTCTTTTAATTTCTAAAATATCTAGTTGGTTGAGTTTAGCACCCTTTTCCTCTTTGTGTAAGACTTGTACATCTATTATGTATTTCTGGTTATTGTTCAGGTAATGTTCTGCAAAGGATGAATCAGGCTTCTTCAATCTCCAGCTTCTGTGATGTTCTTTAAGCCTGGTGCAGACTGAACTCCCCGTGTGTCCAATGTACCAAAACTGCCAGTCACGACACGTTCTGACTTCGCATAGAGGCCGCTGCTGTCGCGTTGTCGTCCTGGAGAGGGGTCAGTCAGCGTGCAATTGTCTGACATCTTGTCACACCCACTCTGCTCTAGCATTCACGACTGGCGTGCCAGCGCTTGACTTTACTCCGTAACAAGACTGAAGCACATTCCTGTGGAATATAATTTGAATAATAATTTGTGTTTACCTATTATAATGCGAATCTGAGCAATAAAACAGTTGTGACTGCTTTTTCTTGATGTCGCTTTCCCCACAACAATTTTTCTATAATGAGATTTTCACTCTGCAGCGGAGTGTGCGCTGATATGAAACTTCCTGGCAGATTAAAACTGTGTGGCCGACCGAGATTCGAACTCGGGACCTTTGCCTTTCACGGGAAAGTGCTCTACCATCTGAGCTACCGAAGCACGACTCACGCCCGGTACTCACAGCTTTTACTTCTGCCAGTACCTCGTCTCCTACCTTCCAAACTTTACAGAAGCTCTCCTGCGAACCTTGCAGAACTAGCACTCCTGAAAGAAAGGATATTGCGGAGACATGGCTTAGCCACAGCCTGGGGGATGTTTCCAGAATGAGATTTTCACTCTGCAGCGGAGTGTGCGCTGATATGAAACTTCCTGGCAGATTAAAACTGTGTGTCCGACCGAGACTCGAACTCGGGACCTTTGCCTTTCGCGGGCAAGTGCTCTACCATCTGAGCTACCGAAGCACGACTCTTCATTCTGGAAACATCCCCTAGGCTGTGGCTAAGCCATGTCTCCGCAATATCCTTTCTTTCAGGAGTGCTAGTTCTGCAAGGTTCGCAGGAGAGTTTCTGTAAAGTTTGGAAGGTAGGAGACGAGGTACTGGCAGAAGTAAAAGCTGTGAGTACCGGGCGTGAGTCGTACCAAAAGACTGGAAAGTTACGTAGATCACATCAATACTCAAGAAAGGAAACAAGAGTAATCCGACGAAAAACAGACACATATCTCTGACGTCGCTATGCAGTAGGCTTTTCAGCATTCACTGTGTTAAGACATTATGAATTACGTCGAAGGTAACGGTCTATTGACACACACAGTCAGCACGAATTCAGAAAAATCATTCTTGTGAAACACAAATAGCTCTTTATTCACAGGAAGTAATGAGTGCTATCGACAGGGGATCTCAAATTGTATCCTTATTTCTAGATTTGCAGAAGGCTTTTGACACCGTTCCTCGCGCGAGACGTCTAATCAAATTGCGTGCCTATGGATTATCGCTTCAGTTGTACGACTGGATTAGTAATTTGCTGTTAGAAAAATAACGGTACGTAGTAATAGACGGAAAATCATCGAGTAAAACAGAAGTGATCTCTGGCGTTGCTCGTAGGCCCTCTGCTGTTCCTAATCTATAGAAAAGCTTTAGGAGACAATCTGAGCAGCTCTCTTAAATTGTCTGCAGATGATGTTGTCATTTACTGTCTAGTAAAGTCATCAGAAGATGAAAAACAATTTCAAAAGACTTAGACATGATATCTTTGTGGTGTGAAAAGTGGTAGTTGTCTGTAAATAAGTTCATCCATATGAGTACTAAATGAAATCCGTTAAATCTCGGTTACACGATAAATTACACAAATCTAAAGGCTGTCAATTCAACTAAATACCCAAGAATTACAATTACGAACAATTTACATTTGGAAGTTTAATATGTAACTGGTTATCTAACAATTTGTAATTTGAAATTGTGTGACTTGTAACTTCCGATTATGTGTTGTCCACGTACAGTGATCTAGAACAGCCTTAGGTGCCCTGCTTTTCAACACGGACGCTGACTGTGTAAATTACTTTCGATGTGTGTAACACAAATTAATCTAAGCTGAACTTGACTGTATATTAAATGAAGTTGAATACAAAGAACGGTTAGCAATAATACATCGCATGGCTTCCTCATGAAACACACACACACAGTGGCTAACTGTCGCGTATAGAAAACTATGCCCTATGCAACTACTGAATTATATAAAATTTTGCAAATGAATACAGTTCTTAATTTCATCTGGAAAAGTTTGGTTAGGACCTACGATTGATTCTTACCTTTGAAAAGGATAACTCAGTTCTTCTCTGTAATACGATATGCTGAACAGCAGTGTCCTGTCACTGTGCAGCCAATTGCCTTATCATTTGCTTTAGGCTGCATTCCCATATAAGCATTTTGCGTCTTTCCAAAAATTCAGTTCCCTGTCCACGACATAGTTCATGGCGTGACAGTGGAATAATATTACGATTTTCAGTCAATCTGTGAGGGTAAGCTTCAGTGAAATATTTGCAAGTGAATAAAAAATTATTTTGAAATTAAAGTGAACTTCTGATCACTTTAATGAAACAGAAGTGACTCATATTCATAAGAAACTATGATCTTTCCTTAGTGTTGTTATACACCGTGAAAACTAATTCAAACAATACTTAAGTTGTCGAAAATTTACTCTTGACATGTTAAATGAAATATTGTTGAATGAATGTGGGTGATGACGTATCATCATTTCCTTGGGACTTTATCCACCATCAATGCGGGGTCGGTCGGGATTTGGCAATGTTAGTGTCAGATGGTGGCCGGATGCCCTTCCTGTCGCCAGGTAGGAATTTGTGTACCCCCGCTTGCGTGTAGTGTAAGCCATGAAATAGTGCGAACGTTTTCAAACGTCTGTTAGTCGTGTAACTGAGGCGGGACATGGGGACCAGCCCAGTATTCACAGGGAAAACCGCCTAAAAACCACATCCAGGCTGGCCGGCACACCGGCCCTCGTCGTTAATCCGCTTGGCGGATTCGATCTGGGGCCGGCGCGCCTACCCGAGTCCAGGAAGCAGCGCATTAGCGCTCTTGACTAACCCGGTAGATAATGTGTATGATGACATATAATAACTAAAATTCTCGTCACTTCGTTGATAATTCGCCCTAGATACCAAAACACAGATATTGTTAAACGCAATGTAATCTTTGCATTACTATACTTCGCCATTAGCACTTTCAGCAAATAAAAAATATTTTCATGTTACCTTTTCCAAAATTTGTCGTCCCTCAATGAAATCATCTTCCTGTCATCCTCAATTACAGCAAGGGGCATCTCAGATAAAATTCATTCTTTATTCGGCACGTCCCCGTCCGCCATCGAAGCTCCTCACTCAGCGATGATTCAGTCACAGTAATAAATACAAACACGATACTCTCCGGTACGAACGTTGTTACCGTTTGACAGATGGAGCGACATTAGCACTCCAAGTGGTGATAAAACAGACAGTTCCACAGATTATAAGGATAATGTTCTTTTTTACATATTTTCTACCTAATCATCGAAATACTTGCAATATTTGTGCGTTCCATGAGTTAGTAAACTACGAAGAGACATGAATTATCGTGAAATACATATAAAATCAGCCGAGTCACACAAATTCAGTAATAAAAGCTACAAACTATTGATGTAGCAATGCTTTTGAATTTATCTATGTTTCCAGCTTACTACGCTGAAAGCAAGAGAATATCAACACGTATTTCATGAATGCGAAGCCTATATTTCTGTTGTTGTGGGTTGCACTTCACTTGATCGTAAAAATTTTTTTGTGTAGGCTAATGATTCGCCCATTTTTACACTTCTTTCTGCTTTCTAATACACGAATAATTTTGTAAATGTTATTAATTTTGCTTCAAAACCGAGTGTGTTGAAGATTTTTGCCGTTTGTGGCTCAAATTTAGCAACAATTTCAGAACTGGTTTCTTCTGTGTTGGGAATCACTTTTATTGCTTTTGACGATTTATTATCATGTCTGTGTCATTTTCTATTAAGCTGCAACTGTGGTGGCTTATTTTTCACCTTAAATAATGTAGGTATTTCATTCCATATTAGTTTCCTACGTTCCAAATTCGCTGATTTGCCTGAAAGTGTAGTGAACAAAACTCCGCTTTCTGCGAAAGGTCGGGTCTTCCGGTGTTTATTAGCAGTTTTTGTTGTTAAAGGAAAACGACATTATTCGGTAAATATCTGTAGGTTAAGAGAGAATTGTAGATAAACTGTTCTGTGATGTGCCGTTTCTTACCCCCCTGGGTCCTTAGGAAGCTAAAGAATGACAAACATTGTGTCATTTTGTAGTTATTGTCGATTTTTATGGCGCTATATAGACTCCCTGTTGTAGAAACTATGTTGCAAATCGATATAGATGTTAGTATTCGCACTCTTCCGATATCGTATTCAGAAGTGTCACTTGCTGGCCGCTTAGGGCGCTGCTATCGATATGAGTAACAAAAAAGAGACGGAATGTAGCGACTGTTGTGATAGACAGTGACTCAACTCTCTCCCTCTCTCTCTGCAACGGATTCACTCACTCGCTCCTTCCGTACCAACAACTTCTGTTAGCCGAAGAGTACGTATGTATTAAGGCATGCAAAGATACTAGTAGTGATAAAAATTACAAACAAGATGCCATTTCTCATTATATACACATCTTCCAATTGGAACAGTCACATAGATAATGTTGTGGGGAAGGCTTTTTTTTTGGGGGGGGGGGGGGGGGGCAGAACAGTTAGACTGTACGACGAGTCTACAAAATTGACTGCGTACACTGTGCTTGTCTGTCCTATACTAGAGTACTGATGGGCGGTATGAGATCTTTGTCAGATAGTATTGACGGTGTACGTCGAAAAAGTGCACAGAAGGCCAGCTCATTTTATATTATCGCGAAATAGGAGAGAAAGTGTTTCGAATACGACAAGCGAGTTTGGGGTAGTAACCATTAAACAATATGCAGTTCTCGTACAGAAAGATTTTGGCGTTCATTTTCCCACGCGCTATTACAGATTGGGACGGTAGAGAAATAGTCTGAAGTTGGTTCGAAGAACGCTCAACCAGACATTTAAGTATGAATTGCAGAGTCGTCACATAAATGTAGATGTAAAAACGATGTCGCGTCCACGTGTGAAAACCTGTCAATTCTTCGGTAGCGGACGCAGAGAAGAATGTGACCAGGTTATAGATTTTAAAAACATGCAAGTGCTAGGCAAAGAAAGTAACATTGATAGAAGCAATGTCCGGAACGCAGCTGAAATCTGAAAGAGTGATTGCAATTTGAATAGCGATGACGGCACAGGCTACCGGCTTCGTGGCTACCCGCTATCATTACTGTGAACACGCAGCCACGACGAGCAAAAGAACATAAACAACTGCAGCTGCACAAAAACAATAATATTTTGGATAACATTCCCCCTCTTTCTCAATACCCGCGTTTAGCATTTACCCATTCACGACGGCGATTTCTTCCTCGTAACTCCACTTTTCCGACAAGTACTGAACAGTCTTTCATGAGTGAGCATGAACTGTTTTTCGACAATGTTCAGTCATCCAGAGGCACCAGTAGAATCCCGAATCACAGCACAGCGATTCGAAACATAGATATTAAGGAATAATGTTTCCATTCTGCTTCCCTTTATCGCTTTCGCTTTAGTTTTGTTCTGAGCAAGGTTTTCCCCATTTTCTGCCAAAAAGTTTATGGATTCCCTGAACCTCAGCATTTTTATCTGTCCCTTTGCATTTTCATTCACCTTCTGATATTTTCAAAAACTTCCTCCCTTGCATCTTAGACAAAAAAAGTCAGTTTGCAAAACCTAATTACACGCTTTTAGAAGATGAACCACTCACATAAAAAAGATGTGGTAGTCTGTACAATTTCTTCTTGCTGTGTTTATTTGACGGAACAGTTTATAATATCCTCCATATTCGTAATCTGTCCAATGGAAGAAGTTCGAATTGCAATGAGGCCAAAAGATACAGTGCAATAGATTTCACTTTTGTCCGTGTTGGTCAAAACCCTATGCGATCGAATCTAACATCGCTACTTCCGCACCAGAAATGTTCAGTACAGAGTTCAGTTGACGCTCTCGGAACTCGATACAGTGAGGCACGAGTCAGCGATAACAGCACGGCACGTGTCACTCTTACCGCTGCGGTTAGTCCGCTCGTGGAGTCGAGGTCACTAACACGCACTGGCGCTCGCTCTTAAGGCAGGTAGTTCAGATTCCTGTAGTGGAAGGAAAGGTCATTGTGACTCTTTGATCGTCAAAGGGAGGATAGCTGGCAGCAGACACTACTGATCCCTAGAATGAGCAACAAAGATCTGGATTACATCTTTAATGTCTATGGAACGAGACATGTGATACGTGCAGCCCATGAGGACTCGGCGACGCACTTACAGCTATCGAGAAAGAATTACTTACACAGTACCAAGAGGGCGTGCCGAGAAGTTATGCCTCCGATTTTGGTAAACATTTTTGGAATACAGTGATCAACAGATTATTATATTTTAACTAAAGTTCAGTCTTGATCACAACACATATGTCTCAATAACATAGGTGACCGGTTTCGGTTATATTTATATAACCATCTTCAGACCCATGGCTCCGCCTACCATCCTCCAAGGAAGCCATGGGTCCGAAGACGGTTATATAAATATAACCGAAACCGGTCACCTATGTTATTGAGATAAAAGTGTTGTGATGAAGACTGAACTTTAGTTAAAATATTATGCCTCCGAATTTCTTATGTGAAAACACTTACAACTTTTTAAATAAAAGAATCGTTATTAGCATAATACGTATTTATTCTTCATGTCTACCTATTTATTCCTCAGCGTAATGACCCTGGGAAGGAATCAGTTACTGCCAACGAGAGACCAGTTTGCTGATGCCGTCGCTGTAGGACTGCGGTCTCCAAACTGCGGCCCGCTGGCCGCATGCGGCCCGAATCAAGTGTTCGTGCGGGCCGTGGTTCCCAACCGTATTTTATAAAAATATGAATCTGGCAACGAACAGCCGAATCCGAAAACGTCAACTAACCTGAAGAGCTTTTTAACAGCATAGTCTTCCTGCTCAGCAACAATCGAAAATACTTACACAGACAGTAATGTTTTAAGATGTGCTTAATTTTAATTGAGGTCGGTGGATTCGACCCTGGTCTATGGTGACCGCTTACCTCAGGGACAGACTTGTATGTAGCGCGGTCACTGCAGAGTTGGAGGATGTGAGAGAGGAATATGTTTTTTTGTTATTTAGTTATTTAGTTACATGTCCGTAGATCTTTTGAACGCTTTTATTATTGACACGACGATGAACAAGTCAATTTACTGGATACGTATACACAATTAGTCTTAATATTAATGAACATGCTTTTTAGGCCTACACAAAAATGGTTCAAATGGCTCTGAGCACTATGGAACTTAACATCTATGGTCATCAGTCCCCTAGAACTTAGAACTAGTTAAACCTAACTAACCTAAAGACATCACACAACACCCAGTCATCACGAGGCAGAGAAAATCCCTGACCCCGCCGGGAATCGAACCCGGGAACCCGGGCGCGGGAAGCGAGAACGCTACCACACGACCACGAGATGCGGACTGGCCTCCACATGCAGCTATGTATAAAAACTAGGTTCTTTTTGCAGCCTAACAATTTTTCAATAAAAATTCGTTCATTGAATGGGAATTGACCGGGAGGAATGATTTTATGTTGTATTTAAAAATTGCATTGCTACCAGTCAGACATTTTATGTTATTGGGCAAAAGACAAAAAATTTATGTCAGTGGATATTGAACTCCTCTCTGAGCCATTGACATTTCTAGTAATGGCATTGAAGGTTATTTTTCCCTCTAGTGTTGTAGATATGGACGTCACTACTCTTCTCAAATTGTGGTTGATTATTTATGATTAATTTCAATAGCGAATATACCAGGTGATCAAAAAGTCAGTATAAATTTTAAAACTGAATAAATCACGGAATAATGTAGATAGAGACGTACAAATTGACACACATGTTTGGAATGACATGGGGTTTTATTAGAACCAAAAAAATACAAAGTTGTAAAAATGTCCGACAGATGGCGCTTCATCTGATCATAATAGCAATAATTACCATAACAAAGTAAGACAAAGAAAAGATGATGTTCTTTACAGTAAATGCTCAATATTTCCAACATCATTCCTCAAGAATAGCTGTAGTCAAGGAATAATGTTGTGAACAGCACTGCAAAGCATGTCCGGAGTTATGGTGAGGCACTGGCGTCGTATGTTGTCTTTCAGCATCCCTAGAGATGTCAGTTGATCACGATACGCTTGCGACTTCAGGTAACCCCAAAGCCAATAATCGCACGGACTGAGGTCTGAGGACCTGGGAGGCCAAGCATGACGAAAGTGGCGGCTGAGCACACGATCATCACCAAACGACACGCACAAGAGATCTTTCACGCGTCTAGTAATACTTTGTGTTTTCTTTGGTTCTAGTAAAACCCCATGTCATTCCAAGCATGTGTGTCAATTTTTACCTCTCTATCATCATTATTCCATGGTTTATTAAGTTCTCAAATTTGTACTGACTTTTTGATCACCCGGCATGTATTGTGATGTTGTTGTTGTTGTGGTCTTCAGTCCTGAGACTGGTTTGATGCAGCTCTCCATGCTACTCTATCCTGTGCAAGCTTCTTCATCTCCCAGTACCTACTGCAACCTACATCCTTCTGAATCTGCTTAGTGTATTCATTTCTTGGTCTCCCCCTACGATTTTTACCCTCCACGCTGCCCTCCAATACTAAATTGGTGATCCCTTGATGCCTCAGAACATGTCCTACCAACCGATCCCTTCTTCTGGTCAAGTTGTGCCACAAACTTCTCTTCTCCCCAATCCTATTCAATACTTGCTCATTAGTTATGTGATCTACCCATCTAATCTTCAGCATTCTTCTGTAGCACCACATTTCGAAAGCTTCTATTCTCTTCTTGTCCAAACTATTTACTGTCCATGTTTCACTTCCATGGCTACACTCCATACAAATACTTTCAGAAACGACTTCCTGACACATAAATCTATAGTCGATGTTAACAAATTTCTCTTCTTCAGAAGTGCTTTCCTTGCCATTGCCAGTCTACATTTTATATCCTCTCTACTTCGACCATCATCAGTTATTTTGCTCCCCAAATAGCAAAACTCCTTTACTACTTAAGTGTCTCATTTCCTAATCTAATACCCTCAACATCACCCGACTTAATTCGACTACATTCCATTATCCTCGTTTTGCTTTTGTTGATGTTCATCTTATATCCTCCCTTCAAGACACCATCCATTCCGTTCAACTGCTCTTCCAAGTTCTTTGCTGTCTCCGACAGAATTACAATGTCATCGGCGAACCTCAAAGTTTTTATTTCTTCTCCATGGATTTTAATACCTACTCCGAATTTTTCTTTTGTTTCCTTTACTGCTTGCTCAATATACAGATTGAATAACATCGGGGAGAGGCTACAACCCTGTCTTACTCCCTTCCCAACCACTGCTTCCCTTTCATGTCCCTCGACTCTTATAACTGCCATCTGGTTTCGGTACAAATTGTAAATAGCCTTTCGCTCCCTGTATTTTACCCCTGACACCTTCAGAATTTGAAAGAGAGTATTCCAGTCAACATTGTCAAAAGCTTTCTCTAAGTCTACAAATGCTAGAAACGTAGGTTTGCCTTTCCTTAATCTTTCTTCTAAGATAAGTCGTAAGGTCAGTATTGCCTCACGTGTTCCAGTATTTCTACGGAATCCAAACTGATCTTCCCCGAGGTCGGCTTCTACTAGTTTTTCCATTCGTCTGTAAAGAATTCGTGTTAGTATTTTGCAGCTGTGGCTTATTAAACTGATTGTTCGGTAATTTTCACATCTGTCAACACCTGCTTTCTTTGGGATTGGAATTATTATATTCTTCTTGAAGTCTGAGGGTATTTCGCCTGTTTCATACATCTTGCTCACCAGATGATAGAGTTTTGTCAGGACTGGCTCTCCCAAGGCCGTCAGTAGTTCCAATGGAATGTTGTCTACTCCGGGGGCCTTGTTTCGACTCAGTTCTTTCAGTGCTCTGTCAAACTCTTCACGCAGTATCGTATCTCCCATTTCATCTTCATCTACATCCTCTTCCATTTCCATAATATTGTCCTCAAGTGCATTGTGTATTGTGATAGTGCAGCTAAAATACCTATCTTTTTGAAGAGGTACCTACATGACGAATGTCGATGACCACTGCTTATTATTCTTATAGCTCACTTTTGTGCAACCAACACTTTTTTTTCCTAAGTCGCGAATTACCCCGGAAAAATATTCCTTAGGACATTGAATGGAAATATGCAAAATATGTCAGGAGGTTAATTCGTTTGTTCCCAAGACTAGCAATTATACGAAGAATAGAAATATCTGAACTTAGCTGTTTGAACAGTTTGAGAATACGCTTCGTTTGTCTTACGGTACTGACAACTCAGGAGCGTGCGCAACTCGTACCGATCAGCTTCTGTGGTATAAATTTTGACACAGACGCAATGTGGATCCGTTATCGCATATCTCAAATTTCACAAAGCATACAGAAACCAGATGGCAGTTATAAGAGTCGAGGGACATGAAAGGGAAGCAGTGGTTGGGAAGGGAGTAAGACAGGGTTGTAGCCTCTCCCCGATGTTATTCAATCTGTATATTGAGCAAGCAGTAAAGGAAACAAAAGAAAAATTCGGAGTAGGTATTAAAATCCATGGAGAAGAAATAAAAACTTTGAGGTTCGCCGATGACATTGTAATTCTGTCAGAGACAGCAAAGGACTTGGAAGATCAGTTGAATGGAATGGACAGTGTCTTGGAAGGAGGATATAAGGTGAACATCAACAAAAGCAAAACGAGGATTATGGAATGTAGTCAAATTAAGTCGGGTGATGCTGAGGGAATTACACTCCTGGAAATGGAAAAAAGAACACATTGACACCGGTGTGTCAGACCCACCATACTTGCTCCGGACACTGCGAGAGGGCTGTACAAGCAATGATCACACGCACGGCACAGCGGACACACCAGAAACCGCGGTGTTGGCCGTCGAATGGCGCTAGCTGCGCAGCATTTGTGCACCGCCGCCGTCAGTGTCAGCCAGTTTGCCGTGGCATACGGAGCTCCATCGCAGTCTTTAACACTGGTAGCATGCCGCGACAGCGTGGACGTGAACCGTATGTGCAGTTGACGGACTTTGGAGCGAGGGCGTATAGTGGGCATGCGGGAGGCCGGGTGGACGTACCGCCAAATTGCTCAACACGTGGGGCGTGAGGTCTCCACAGTACATCGATGTTGTCGCCAGTGGTCGGCGGAAGGTGCACGTGCCCGTCGACCTGGGACCGGACCGCAGCGACGCACGGATGCACGCCAAGACCGTAGGATCCTACGCAGTGCCGTAGGGGACCGCACCGCCACTTCCCAGCAAATTAGGGACACTGTTGCTCCTGGGGTATCGGCGAGGACCATTCGCAACCGTCTCCATGAAGCTGGGCTACGGTCCCGCACACCGTTAGGCCGTCTTCCGCTCACGCCCCAACATCGTGCAGCCCGCCTCCAGTGGTGTCGCGACAGGCGTGAATGGAGGGACGAATGGAGACGTGTCGTCTTCAGCGATGAGAATCGCTTCTGCCTTGGTGCCAATGATGGTCGTATGCGTGTTTGGCGCCGTGCAGGTGAGCGCCACAATCAGGACTGCATACGACCGAGGCACACAGGGCCAACACCCGGCATCATGGTGTGGGGAGCGATCTCCTACACTGGCCGTACACCACTGGTGATCGTCGAGGGGACACTGAATAGTGCACGGTACATCCAAACCGTCATCGAACCCATCGTTCTACCATTCCTAGACCGGCAAGGGAACTTGCTGTTCCAACAGGACAATGCACGTCCGCATGTATCCCGTGCCACCCAACGTGCTCTAGAAGGTGTAAGTCAACTACCCTGGCCAGCAAGATCTCCGGATCTGTCCCCCATTGAGCATGTTTGGGACTGGATGAAGCGTCGTCTCACGCGGTCTGCACGTCCAGCACGAACGCTGGTCCAACTGAGGCGTAAGGTGGAAATGGCATGGCAAGCCGTTCCACAGGACTACATCCAGCATCTCTACGATCGTCTCCATGGGAGAATAGCAGCCTGCATTGCTGCGAAAGGTGGATATACACTGTACTAGTGCCGACATTGTGCATGCTCTGTTGCCTGTGTCTATGTGCCTGTAGTTCTGTCAGTGTGATCATGTGATGTATCTGACCCCAGGAATGTGTCAATAAAGTTTTCCCTTCCTGGGACAATGAATTCACGGTGTTCTTATTTCAATTTCCAGGAGTGTAGATTAGGAAATGAGACACTTAAAGTAGTAAATGAGTTTTGCTATTTGGGAAGCAAAATAACTGATGATGGTCGAAGTAGAGAGGATATAAAATGTAGACTGGCAATGGCAAGGAAAGCGTTTCTGAAGAAGAGAAAATTGTTAACATCGAGTATAGATTTAAGTGTCAGGAAGTCATTTCTGAAAGTATTTGTAAGGAGTGTAGCCATGTATGGAAGTGAAACATGGACGATATATAGTTTGGACAAGAAGAGATTTATAAGCTTTCGAAATGTGGTGCTACAGAAGAATGCTGAAGATTAGATGGGTAGATCACATAACTAATGAGGAAGTATTGAATAGGATTGGGGAGAAGAGAAGTTTGTGGCACAACTTGACCAGAAGAAGGGATCGGTTGGTAGGACATGTTCTGAGGCATCAAGGGATCACCAATTTAGTATTGGAGGGCAGCGTGGAGGGTAAAAATCGTAGAGGGAGACCAAGAGATGTCGACACTAAGCAGATTCAGAAGGATGTAGGTTGCAGTAGGTACTGGGAGATGAAGAAGTTTGCACAGGATAGAGTAGCATGGAGAGCTGCATCAAACTAGTCTCAGGACTGAAGACCACAACAACAACAGCAATCACCGTTGACAAAGACAACACAACAACACTTCGTCAGGGAATTACGGTGCCACAACTTTGTGATCGCTGAAGATGGCAGCAAATTGAAACAGAGGTCAGCCGGCAAAAAGTGTTCCAAATGTTTCTGACTTTTAATGTACGTGGGGGGGGGGGGGGGGGGCGGGCGTACGGAGGATCAGAGGGGGTGGGGGGGGGGGGGGCAAGCCGCCAACAGTCCTTACTACAGCTCAGTCTATTAGGGGCTCATAACATGCTAATTTATGTAGGTTATCAATAAATACTGAGATCGGTACATGTGCGGCTCGAGGTGTTATTGAGCATAAAAGTTGTACGACCACTGCTGGACAACTTTTGAGTTGGTTGACGTAGCAGCATCCTCACCTCTGCTTGCACCGCTTCATCAGTCTCAAAGTGAAGTCCTCGAAGGTGTTCTTTAAGTTTTGGAAACGGATGAAACTCGAAGGGGTAAAGTCGGAACTGTATGAAGGATGATCGATGACAGTGAATCCAAGGCGCTGAGAGTTGCTGATGTCGCAGCGCTCATGTGTGGTCTGGCATTGTCATGATGAAGGAAAGGGTGCTCCATCTGTGGACGAAATTTTCGAATTCGAAACTCGGTTGCGGCACACTGTTTCTCACGCACCGATATAGTTACGTTACACAACGCCATGTTACACGCTACAATTCGGATCCCTCTAGAGGAAGGGGACTCCAGATAGGCAGACGTAAAGAATAAAGTTGTAAAACGTTAATAACGTTTGTTTTATTTAAAAAGTTTCAATAGTTTTCGTATAAAAAATTCGGAGGCACTATTTTCAGCCCGCGCTCGTGTGTAGAAATACTGGGTGAGACCTTGGCCTTCGTTATTAACAAGCTCAATACATGGTACAGGATGGATCAGAACTCAGTCGAAAAAATTTCGGAGGCTGTTCAGGGATATTTTCTCAATATTCTGTTATGAATCACTTTTTTAACTTCGTATTCTGCCTTACGGCGGGTCTTGTCATGGGGTAAGCCTCGTCAGAGAGGTCCACCGCATGAGCGTCTAGGGAAGTGATTCCAGTGTTGGTTTCCCGTAGCCTTCCACTGACGATGATGAAATGATAAGGAGGACAACACAACACCCAGTCCCTGAGCGGAGAAAATCTCCGACCCAGCCGGGAACTGAACCCCGGCCCCTTGGCGGGTCAGACCGCCAGCTATCGAGGAGGACTATGAATAACTCGCCGTCGCTGATAGAACATTACAGAGTAATAACGTAATTATGTTTTGATCTGTTTGTTACCCCAGTGCCTTTACAACAGTCTGTAAAATGCGTGTAATATGGAGTCATCAAAACATACAACACAAAACACAGAATCCGGTTTGTCGATGGCGCCTGTGTACAGATGGACAAGTACAGCGACATGGCTGCAATCGCTGCTGGAACATCTCAGCATAGCGTCGTTGTGTCAAACGTCCATTGCATCCGGAGAACCCATAAACGATATGCCTATCGGTCGAAACATAAGAGCTTACTCCTCATATGATCCCAAGAACTAATTTATCTTATCTTTCACAAGAAACTAAAGCTAATTCAGATTCTTTAATTAACTGTTATATAATTATGTAGGACTAATGTAAGTAATTTCACCTTTTCAACTTAATTTTCAATAATATCATGTCAGAGTACTCGTTAATATTAGATCCATTCGTTGCTAGGAACGTGTGTAATCAATTAGTTTAACTACAACTAGAACTGTTCAGTTTATAACAAACAAATAATGAAAGTGAAACCACAAACATAGTTTTTAAAATATTTAAAACCCGTGACAACTCTGATTAACATATTGTCAGCTCACTATGCAATTACTAATCTTAATAGCACCTAATTACACCGGCCGGAGTGGCCGAGCGGTTCTAGGCGCTTCAGTCTGGAACCGCGCGGCCGCTATGGTCGCAGGTTCGAATCCTGCCGCGGGCATGGATGTGTGTGATGTCCTTAGGTTAGTTAGGTTTAAGTAGTTCTAAGTTCTAGGGGACTGATGACCACAGATGTTGAGTCCCATAGTGCTCAGAGCCATTTGAACCATTTGCACCTAATTACTTATCAGTTACTGAAACTTATAAAACTATATCTTATTTACTATGTAAACACAGCGACAGCAGTGGCTCGTGAGTATACATTCTGGGTGTTCAAAAATTTTTGGATTCTGATAAATCTGAGAGTGTGAAATTAACAGCATCTGCTGTATAACAGTTATGCTTATCAACAAGAATGAGATTTTTACTCTTCAGCGGAGTGTGCGCTGATAAGAAACTTCCTGGCAGATTAAAACTGTGTCAGGCACACAGTTTTAATCTGCCAGGAAGTTTCTTATCAGCAAGTTTATACATCTACAGCCCCAAGCCGGCCGGAGTGGCCGAGCGGTTCTAGGCGCTACAGTCTGGAACTGCGCGACCGCTAAGGTCGCAGGTTCGAATCCTGCCTCGGGCATGGATGTGTGTGATGTCCTTAGGTTAGTTAGCTTTAAGTATTTCTCAGTTCTAGGGGACTGATGACCTCAGCAGTTAAGTCCCATAGTACTCAGAGCCATTTGAACCATCTACAACCACTGGCAATAATAATGACAACAGTAATAATAATAATATGCGTACCTTACCTGACAAAAGGAAGAACTGTTTTTGTCGAATTTCGTTGGTTTGTACATGATTAAGTACAGTTTAGGCCAACAACAAAATAAAGTGCAAGCTTTCGCAGCTCTCCATTTCCAATTGTTTTGTAAAGTTTTCGTGCTTTTCCATTTCTTCGGATAAATGTACAAGATCCCTAACAGATGTATTAGTTCACCGACTTACTTCCTGGCTGAAAATCAGATATTCTTACGCTGCGCCCGCACAACAACTTGTGCTGACTGTACACTTCCTTGGTAAATGTTCGCTTGTAGTCACGCTTATTTGATTTCGTCATTCTCTGAATAAAAGGATCTGTTCTCACAGGCCTTAGTTCCTTTTCGGCTAATTACTTTTCTGTTCCCAGAATGACATTTTCACTCTGCAGCGGACTGTACGCTGATGTGAAACTTCTTGGCAGATTAAAGCTGTGTTCCGGACTGAAACTCGAAGTCGGGATCTTTGCCTTCGTGGGAAAGTGCTCTACGACTGAGCTACCCAAGCACGACTCACGACCCGTTCTCACAGCTTTATTTTTTTGGTACCATTCAACACAGTTCGTGTTTACAATGCACACGAAACTCGATTCCCGGACAGTAAACAACCAACTCTAAACACGAAGTGCCATTTGTGGAACTGATTAAACACAGGTACTAATACCTGCCAACATGGTCACTTGACTAGAGTACAAATGAGATGCTGCGATCCACAAGGGCCCTAAAGCACATTGCTATCGATCCCACATTTAAGTGAACATCAGAGAAAACAATGATACAGCTTTTCGTGAATTTTCGTATATACAATGCAGGCCTACAGCACAGATAAATCTGACTCATCATAATATCAACAAATTTAAAAGGCGTGAATAAATCCTACAATCTCACAATCGACGGTGAAGTGCTTTACGCTCCTATGATCCTCAGCGCTTCAAATGGATTAGTGAGTGAAAAATTTCGTAACTTAATATACTATAACCCACTCAGAAAACCACAAAATAGGTTTACTGTCAGTACGACTGTAACGTATACTGCCGTCCGATCTAATTTTACTGCAGTATATAGTGAGTGAATTAGCACATCTGAGGAGTGTGCTATTATTTAGCAGGATTTATGCTGAGCGAACGGGGATAAAAGTCTGCCGGAATGTGCTGCCCCCGTTTGCCCCTGATGAAAACTTCTAGTTGAGTGTGCAATGTACCCCCTCCTTCCTACTTGCAGCTATTGTCCACATTAGTCTTTTATGAAGATTTGAGAGGAGCGAAGATTACAATAAACTTTCTAGTTTACTTATCTTTTAACGTGAAGGTGGCTCCAGTTCTTCTTGTCTAGGGGTCTGATTCTTGAAGCTGAAATTCTTACATTTTAGGTCCTCATGGTTGACTTGATCTAAATAAATTTGAAGATCGTTGTTGCAGAATTTTTGTTGTTACGTTAATATATTTTGTGACATTTTCGTATATCCCACAGTATTCTGCTTTTTCACATTAAAAAGCCAAAATTACATTGTTTGCACAAAACACAAAAATACGTCTGATCACATAAGAGGCATGCTTCCTACTGTCTCACTCAGCGGAAATAACAACTTACCAAATGGTTTACAATTTTTCTTGACAAATGAATTTCTGTCACTTTCGATTACTATTTCATAAATGAATCCAGAAAGAACCACAATAAACAGTTCTAGATTGCGTAATTAATAACAGAAATTTTAAGTGTGCCAAATAATTCGTAATTTCAAACGTTTCTAAAAAAAATAATTTTAACTATACATCCAGAACTAGTACTTATCGATTATAATGTCCAAAATAAAGTAATTGCTTTTCATAAATTTTAGCTTAAAATATAACATACTGTGTATAAAATTATATGAAAGTTTTCAGGAAAGCAGCTGAGATAATACTGACCTCCCACAATTCGAAAAATATACTGGAATCGACAACTACTGCTGAAGAAGAGGAATGCTAGGGGAAGATGTCCCGTTACAAGTGGCAAGGGCTAGCTGTATTTGAGGCCACGTGACGTTGACCGGCCCCCATGTCACCCTCTGCCATGTGTCGTCATGCAGATGCGTTATAGAGGGGCACGGGGTCAGCACACCGCTCTCCCAGTCGTTATCGACGTTTAAGCGATGAAGCCGCTACCTCACAGTCAGGTAGCTCCTGTATTGGTATCACGAGGCTTAATGCACCTCGGACCAGTCCTCTCACCAACGAAAAATCCTTGGCACTACCGGGAATCGAACCTAGCTCCCCTACATGGCAAGCACCTACGCTGACCACACAGCAACGGAGGCGGACCCTTTGTAGTCGGTGCTTTCCGTATATTCCTTCCTTCGTCGATACTGAGGAGAACCTCCTTATTCCTTATTTTACCAGCCCACATGTGTTCTGTAACATCACGTAATAAACTCTTTGATTCTCTTTTTTTACGGTGTTCCTACAGTCCATGGTTCACTTCCATACACTACTGTTCTCCAGACGTGCTTTCTCATAAGTTTCTTCCTCACATTAAGGCATATGACATTAAAAAGGAAAACACTTCCTAATTTTCTGCAAAATTATGTTTATTTGATCACGAGCCGGCTTCTTTAAGTGGCAACTTCCCTCGTGCTGCCATAGCTCTGCCTGACTGACCAATATACACTTTTTCACACTGCTTGAAAGTGATTTTATACAGGGTGGACATAAATAAAACCGACAAACTGCAGGGATGGATTCCTGACTGGAAATGAAGGTCCTATGAACATGCGTCCGTAAATACACTCCTGGAAATTGAAATAAGAACACCGTGAATTCATTGTCCCAGGAAGGGGAAACTTTATTGACACATTCCTGGGGTCAGATACATCACATGATCACACGGACAGAACCACAGGCACATAGACACAGGCAACAGAGCATGCACAATGTCGGCACTAGTACAGTGTATATCCACCTTTCGCAGCAATGCAGGCTGCTATTCTCCCATGGAGACAATCGTAGAGATGCTGGATGTAGTCCTGTGGAACGGCTTGCCATGCCATTTCCACCTGGCGCCTCAGTTGGACCAGCGTTCGCGCTGGACGTGCAGACCGCGTGAGACGACGCTTCATCCAGTCCCAAACATGCTCAATGGGGGACAGATCCGGAGATCTTGCTGGCCAGGGTAGTTGACTTACACCTTCTAGAGCACGTTGGGTGGCACGGGATACATGCGGACGTGCATTGTCCTGTTGGAACAGCAAGTTCCCTTGCCGGTCTAGGAATGGTAGAACGATGGGTTCGATGACGGTTTGGATGTACCGTGCACTATTCAGTGTCCCCTCGACGGTCACCAGTGGTGTACGGCCAGTGTAGGAGATCGCTCCCCACACCATGATGCCGGGTATTGGCCCTGTGTGCCTCGGTCGTATGCAGTCCTGATTGTGGCGCTCACCTGCACGGCGCCAAACACGCATACGACCATCATTGGCACCAAGGCAGAAGCGACTCTCATCGCTGAAGACGACACGTCTCCATTCGTCCCTCCATTCACGCCTGTCGCGACACCACTGGAGGCGGGCTGCACGATGTTGGGGCGTGAGCGGAAGACGGCCTAACGGTGTGCGGGACCGTAGCCCAGCTTCATGGAGACGGTTGCGAATGGTCCTCGCCGATACCCCAGGAGCAACAGTGTCCCTAATTTGCTGGGAAGTGGCGGTGCGGTCCCCTACGGCGCTGCGTAGGATCCTACGGTCTTGGCGTGCATCCGTGCGTCGCTGCGGTCCGGTCCCAGGTCGACGGGCACGTGCACCTTCCGCCGACCACTGGCGACAACATCGATGTACTGTGGAGACCTCACGCCCCACGTGTTGAGCAATTCGGCGGTACGTCCACCCGGCCTCCCGCATGCCCACTATACGCCCTCGCTCAAAGTCCGTCAACTGCACATACGGTTCACGTCCACGCTGTCGCGGCATGCTACCAGTGTTAAAGACTGCGATGGAGCTCCGTATGCCACGGCAAACTGGCTGACACTGACGGCGGCGGTGCACAAATGCTGCGCAGCTAGCGCCATTCGACGGCCAACACCGCGGTTCCTGGTGTGTCCGCTGTGCCGTGCGTGTGATCATTGCTTGTACAGCCCTCTCGCAGTGTCCGGAGCAAGTATGGTG